>NC_045785.1:149428826-149729845 GCF_009873245.2 Balaenoptera musculus
AAGGCTCATAATATCATAACGAATTTTTTAAAGATTTATTTATTATTTATTTATTTATTTATTTAATTTTATTTATTTTGGCTGCGTCAGGTGTTAGTTGTGGTACATGGGCTTTTCACTAGCTGTGGCGTGCAGGTTTTCTCTTCTCTAGTTGTGGTGCGCAGTCTCCAGGGCCCATGGGCTCTGTAGTTTATGGCATGCAGGCTCTCTAGTTGAGGTGCATGAGCTCAGTAGTTGTGGGGCATAGGCTTAGTTGCCCTGCAGCATGTGGGATCTTAGTTCCCTTAACAGGGATTGAACCTGCATCCCCTGCATTGTAAGGTGGATTCTTTACCACTGGACTACCAGGGAAGTGCCCCAAATAAATTTTTGATCTATAAAGATGTGGACCAGTTGAGACTCCAGGGCCACTTATTTAGAAAGTATCAATACATGTTTATTAATTTGATAAATTCTTAAAAGTCATGCTTTCTTAGTGAATTTAGTTTATTCTGAATCCATAAAAAATAATCTAGCTACTTTTGTAATAAAAATTATTCTTTTATTTAAATTTTAGTGTTTTTTATATAGAACATAGTACAAAGTACTTTTGAACTAGAGCTTAGGAAATATTAATTTCCTTATTTTGTTCCAGATATTTCCCTTGACCCCTCTCTCTGTAATCATTTAATGCCTTTTTACTAAACAGAAATTAATTTTTTTCTAGAGAAAGTGAAAACTGGTATAGCATACATTTTACCACAGTCTATCTATAAGGATTGGGTTCTGCTCTATAAAAGCAAAAGAAGGTATTTAAAAAAGAAAGCTATCTGTGTGTATAAAGAAATATACTTGAAGAAAGATTAGCAGAAAATAAATTGAAATATTAACAGTGATTATCACTAGGTAATATATTTTTATGTGACTGATCAGTTTTTCATATCTTCCTCCTGCATTTTCCAAATTCTCCTCAATGAGCCTATTCCATATTATATACATTTGATAATAAGAAAGAAAAATAACAAAAATGTAAACAGAAATCCTGGGTGACATTTCTTTCTTTAAGTAATTGAGACTACTTATAAATCCTAAGTGTAGTCTTCCCCTGACTAGGTAATGTGTGCTTTCAGCAAAAGAGAGGAGAGTGAGGGGGTGACCGTAATCCAAGCTAAGAAGAGGGTGCTTCACTAGGTACTGGGAGAGCTTCAGCATCTTCAAGTGCACATGTCTGCATCTCTGTGAAGTCACTTAAAAGATTTTATGAGTCTCAGATCTTATTCTGTTGAAATGAATTGGCTCTTTTCCAATCAACATTTTAATTTGAGGTGTTCTCTAGTTTTATAGTACTTTGTCAAGGAAGGACACTGAAATAACAAAATATTTTTATTTAGATGACAGCATGGTCGACAATTGGACTACCCAGAATTTATATGCTGATAATCATGACGCAAGCATTACACATAAATTACAAGTTCAAAGGAAGTGCTTATTGCCTTCTGTGGTGGTTGCTATTTTGGGCACAAGAAAGTATGGCATAAATTGAGACACTGAGTAGATAAGAGAGGGTAATGAGTAACTTGACCTTTTCACATTGCTCCTTTTGTTCTCAGAGTTGAGCAACTAAATAAAAAGAGCCCCATTCCAAAACACATACAGGCCCCTCTTAATACAAAAAATATTCCCTGAGTCTCTTTTTTCTGAACGATGATTTTGTTAGAGGAAACAAACAAGAGCTGGTAGTTTGGAGGAGGGTCAGCTTCAGATAGCACGTCCTCCTCCCCTACTCATAGTCAGGATTGAAAGAAGTTATTGTATAATACAAGATATCAGAATGTTCCCTTGGCCATGCTGAAGCCTCTCCTGTTTCATAAGGCCAGGAACACTGTCCTTCCACCAGTGAACAAATCCCTGATGAGGCCTGTCAGTTTACCTGACACCCCCAGTTACTACTGATTCCTCATCGTTGTTCTCCTTCTACCTCACAAGATTTCCCAACATCATGTGTTACCTGCATAATCTTTGAAGATTGTCATGGCCTTCAAAACACAGCGGTTTCTTTGGAGTCTACTTCATTAATTTTATTGCCCTCTCTGCTCCTGCACCTGGCCTGGGTGCACAGGTGTTAAGCTTGGTACAGACTTTGACTCCTTGTCTACCATATGTTGCCACAAATGATTAACCTTGATCCTTTAATAGACAGTGATCAAAATTGCAAGCTTAGGGACTTCCCTGGTGGCACAGTGGTTAAGAATCTGCTTCCCGGATTCTTAGCAGGAGACGTGGGTTCCATCTCTGGTCTAGGAAGATCCCACATGCCACGGAGCAACTAAGCCCGTGCGCCACAACTACTGAGCCTGTGCTTTAGAGCCTGCGAACCACAACAACTGAGCCCACGTGCCACAACTACTGAAGCCTGCGTGCCTAGAGCCTGTGCTCCGCAGCAAGAGAAGCCACCACAATGAGAAGCCCGCGCACCACAACAAAGAGTAGCCCCCGCTCACCGCAACTAGAGAAAGCCCGCATGCAGCAACAAAGACCCAACGCAGCCAAAAATAAATAAATAAATGTATTTTTTTTAAAAATTGCAAGCTTAAAAGGAAACATTTGAGACAATTCTTTAAGGACTTCCTACCTTTTTATTAAAAGGTGGTCAGTAGTCAACATGCACAATTTGAGATGCACCTTGATGTAAAAGAATGTTTCCAAAAAGTTGAGGATAAATGAAATTTTGGTAAGCTCATTCTCAAATACTTACTGTATACTTCTCATTTGATTAAATCTATACTCAGAAATATGGGGACAATTTAAAAAGTGGTCATTATCCATAAGTTAATTTAGTATGGGAAAGAAAACATGTAAGCACAAAGTTTGGTACATTATAGTTGACTACTGAGTGTTACAAGAATGAATGCATGAGCAAGTGAATGACTGTAATAGAGTTAATAGGTAAAAAACAAGACATGAAATGTCTAATACTATGGGATGTGTTTAGATAAAGCTTGGGGGAAATGATGGGAGAAATGGTTGTCATTTGGTGAAAAAAAATAGTATACCATCAATATAATCTCAAGGTATAACCTTGCAAATGTAAAATATTATGAAAGAAGCTTAAAAACACTAACCACTGGGTGGAGGCTCTTATAGGCAATTTTAATATTCTTTATATTTTTCTGTGTTTTATATGTTTTCAATAGTGAACACACATTACTTTTAAAGAAACTAGATTATTTTAAAACGGTATAGAAAGGAAGTGCTGGAGTTCCAAAGAAAAACATCACTTTGGATTGGAGTTGTTTGGGAGAGCTTGTTGGGTGAGTGAATTCTGAGCTGGGTTAATGCAACTTAGATGGGAAGAAAGGTGAAACGTGTTTTAGACAGGTAACCTGGCAGGAATGAGACCAAATAAAATGATATTTTAAGCACTCTTATGGACTATGTTTTAAATGAACTCTTGAAAAAACAACCATTGTGTCTGCTGTTTATATTTGGAGGCAACATGGCTGGCTATGGAACAGTTTTTTCACAACTTTTCCATCCCAGTACCCCAATAGCAAAGAAAAAGTATGCATCACCCATGAGCCTTGGAGGCCTTAAAGCATCCCTGAAAGTACAATATTCTCTGTCTCATTCATCTTAAAATATCCTGCCTTATTTGTCTTCTGTTCTCTTACATATGTATTTGTGTTAATATAATGCTATTTTCCATTTGAACTATTGGAATAACATTAGGAAAAATGTTCTCCTAGGAAGCCTTGCTATTTTTATCTCATGACTTCTATATCCTATTGATATACCAGCCAAGTATCCCCAGGGCATATGCAAATGCCCATTGGAGAAGCATCAGGCTAGATGATCATTAAAGCTTCAAAAAATAAATTACCAATTCTGAATTTTTAAAAAACAATGCACATTTCATTTGCTTCCATTAACAGTCATGAAAAACAAGCTGTTTGACAGAAGCAAAGTGAGTAGAAGCCAGATAATAAACATAGGGCTTTGCAAATTCATTTCTATTTAGGAGAAAATTGACCTTATCCTGTATATTTTTGTTTAGAAAAATTTGAATTGCATATAACTTAATTAACTATAAAATGCCTCTCCCACTTCCTTACCTTTTCCTGTGGCCCCTTCCACTGTTCTCTATTAAATTTGTAACTTCTGACATGTATGTAGATATAAAATGCCAGATTTAGATTAATGCACATTGATAAGGGAAAGAGATAGGTCAGAAACAAAAGAAATTTTCTAAAAAATGTGATGATTTTGCATCTGCTTCTACAGGAATGGCCTAATAACTTTCTAGTGCTTTTGGTGGTGGTGTTTCTGAAAATGCCCTAAGGATATTATGGATAGGAAATTTTAGGACTCCTGGACATAGCCAGAATAAGCAAGGACCAGGTGAATGACTTTGTACGAAAAACTGAAGTTTTGAATTTGCAAGAAAACCCTGAGTTGAAATGAGGCACCCTGAGATTGCAGTAAAGATTTGAAGGGTTGAGTGTCTAATGGGAGAGAGGCCTGAGAAAAGGGTGGAAAGCAAAACTTAAAGGGGGACCAGCCTGTGAGAAAATCCTCACAGTCTGATGTAGTTCAGGGGTCAGCAAACTCGTCCTTTAATGGGCCAGTAGTAAATATTTGGCTTTGTGTGCCATGCAGTCTCTGGGTCTCTGTGGCATGCACTCAAGTGTGCTGTTGTAATATGAAAGAGCCATAGACATTATGTAAGGAAGGGGTGTGCCTGTGTTCCAGTATAACTATTTACGAAACAGTTATGTTTGCTTCAGTGACTTCTACTATTCAGTCTAGGTCGTGTGCCACTTTTGGCTGTAGCATAATTTTCCTTTTCACCCCAAACCTTATGCAAACAGCTACACGTTTATTATACAACAGCTTGGGTAAGACTACTTTATTTATTTATTTTGACCAATGGCAACTCTATTAGCGTTCTCCAGAGAAAACAGAAGCAATAGGATATCTACATATAGAGAGAGAGATTTATTTTAAGCAATTGGCTCATGAGGTTGTTGGGCAGACAAGTCTGAAATCTTCGGGGCAGAACAGAAGGCTGGGGATTCAGGTTAGAGATGATATTGCAGTCTTGAGTCTGAACTCCACTGGGCAAGACACGCAGGCTGGAAAATAGGCAAGGTTTCTATGTTGCAGTCTTGGGGCTCAGTTCCTTCTTCTGGGAGAAGCCTTAGTCTTTGCTTTGAAAAAGACAGTGCCTGTGCACAGCCCTGACAGAGTCATCACCCCAAATCACTAGAAGCAACAATAATCCAAAAACAACAACAACAACAAAGGTGTTTCCACCTCCTGAAGTACATTCCAACTTCTTTGGTACCAGTGATCCAACTAGTGAAGTACCATACTCAAATTCTTTTTCCACTTTCAACATTTGAGTTGTTGAAAAAAATTTTAATTCAGTATGTGTATTAGGTACTTGCTATTTTCTTGATTTGTGTGCAGATTTTGAGGATGAACACCATTGCCTTCTTGGGAATATAAATGGATAATCACTTTTTTAGATTTTTCATCTGTATTATTGCTAATTGGCAATGGGGAAAAAATAGGGAAAGTATCTCAGTTATATGTTTCAGTATTGAAAGAAACTAGTTGCTTTAATTTTGAAATTTAGAGCATAATTTGCCTCAAGTTTTTGAAATATTTGCAAGGTATCTAAAAGGAAAAACATAACTAAATCCCAACTTTCAAGACTAAGTAAAAACTTATTAGGAAATAATAATAAAACCATCCTATCCATCATGTCAGAAGAATCTAAATTGCCTATTAGACAAGGGCCCATGCCTTAAAACAACACATTTCACCATTCCCAAAGTAATTTTGATTACTGAATACTGTTCACCACAACATTGTGACATTTAGGCTTCACAATGTTAATGTCTTTGCACTGCAATCTTATGCAAGACTTCCTTCTTCCCCTGTAGTGAAGATATAAGTTCTGTTTTCTGTACAATTAATACCCACAGTTAGGAGAGCAGCGGTAGTTGTCATGAAGGTATATGAGAACTGACAGTAAATAGAAGTATTTAATGACTTTTAAATGTCAGTAATAATAATCATGCATATATAACAATCATTAAAATTTTCTGGCATTCATCATAAGTGAGGCACTGTGTTAAGTGAGGTAGAAACTCTTATTTTCCCTATTTTACAGGGAAGGAAAGTACAGTTTAGACAGGATAAGTATTTTGTTGAGGATCTCATAGTAGTAAGTGAGTGTGAACACAGACAGGTCTTACCCATTGCAAAGCCCAGGGTCTTACCGGGTATGCTCCTTTGCCTCTTTGTGGGTCATTTAATAAGCACTTCACTTTACATAAATGAAATGATGAATCATACAATACCATTACCTTTAGATTTCAAGTCTAGGTTGGTATTAGGGATTTAAGAATGGAAGCACAAAGAGTTCAGTCACTCCACAACTTCCCAGTACTTCCTCATTATTCAGGTCCTCTTTACCCTCTCATGGAGGTTAGATGGTGGCACCACTTGAGACAAAGTGGAGACTGTGAGTCAGGAGCAAAGTGTCCACAGGATGAGGAAGGGCAACTTGAGATTCATGCATGAGGAAGCGTAGAGGGCTGGACAGCCACGCTGGATGGGCATCCAAGGAGCAGTGACTAGGTGGTTAGGTGAGTAATGGCCTGAAAGTGGTCTTGGATGCTGAGTGGTACATGGGGCCTGAGAGGGTACAATCTTAGTGAGTATGTGTTCAAAGAATGGCTGTGCAGGTGGTTGATGGTGGCTAATGTGAATACAGGGTAATGCAGCAAGCCTTTCCAGAGAGCGGCCTTAATAGTTTTGAACTACGCATAATACTAATGAAAACTTAAGGCTTTATCTGACTGTGGAAAAGAAGGTTTTTTGTATAGAAACGGGAGTGGATTAGAGACAGAAACAGAGAGGCAGGGATAAATGGGCTCTGTGGAGCAGTCTAACAATATTGTTTCTCAGTGATCGGTGCATGACTTATCTTGTTTAACATTTGTCACAAATTATTGATGTAGTAAATACACAGTAAAATATCAAATGTGCTGGTAATAGTATTTTTTTCACTAGTGAAATGTCAAGCCAGTGAGGTTAAATCACAAAGAATTTGCAAGTCTGTGCAAACAAACAGGAAAGTTTTCACAAAACCTTAATATGGACAGATACCCTTATAGAAATACTGTAATTTTCTTATAGGCTAATAACTCAGAATAGAGTGAAAGAGGAAAGACTGCATACTGTTCTCCAGAAAGACACTGGTTCAATCTACCAGAAAGCTAATACAAATCCAATAAAATAGAGGGAAGAAAAAAAGGAATATTGAAAGAAAAAAAGGAATTATTTCAGCTTTGTACTATACAGTTCCGGATACGGAATTTCAGTGACACAAAATCAGATTCAGAAATGGGCAAAGAAAATCATAGCCTTTATCCCCTGTAATTCATTGAGTGTCTGGTTTATCATCGTCTCTTCCTCCACTAGAATGCAAATTCCTTCCAGGCAGAGAAGGGACTTCTGCATTCTGATTACTTAAGCTTAGAACTTCCTTTTCTAATTATAGTTATACATTATTTCTAAGATGAAAATAAATGGCATTTTGTTATCCCAAGGTGTGAATCAGGCCAAAAATAAAAGTTTTTAAAATGTTTTGAAATTTTCATAAATTACACCTAATAGGTTTCATTGTGAGTTGCTTACATGTTTGGAAGGTTTGCTCCCTAACCTTTAAGATTAAAGAGGACCATGATCTTTTCCCCTGCCACCATCTGGTTTGCCATTGGTCAGAGAGAGAATGCTCCTGCCATGGACATTACACATTTATGGAACGTGGAAGAAAAACAGCAGGCAGGTTTTAAGAGATGGAATACACGAAGAAATGGTGTGTGATCTAAGATTGTTTAGATTAGACAAGATAATGATTTCTAAATAAATGTTTTTTTATGAAATGGTTATTGAATCTTATTTATGCTTGTGGATGACTAATATGAGCATATGATCTTAAGTTACCTGGGTGAAACAAATCAATAGTTAGACTTGGGAATTTGACCCTCCAGTTGATGAGTAAGGTATAGGGATGAGGAATGAAGTAGTTGGAAGGGAGGAGGTGAGAGGATCATTTATCTCTAAGAGAAAGAGAGAATCATTTGCCCTAGATTGTATTAACTTCAGACTGGTACAGAAATAGAAAGTTAAAAGTCTTAACTACTTTAATTCAGCCTTAATTTTTCTAAAGCCTAAAATTTTTAAAACCTCATTAATTATAGTGGTATTAAATGAGGAACTTTAAGGGGAAAAGCTTATTGGCACAAGGACTTTTGCTAATGTAAAGCATCGGGCTACTTTCGCTTTCTTTTTGTAGTGAAGAACAGCAAAGTATATTTACATGTCAAGCCAGAATATAGAGGATGTTAGTTAGGAAGGATAAAGATTTAACTTAAATTTAAATCTCTACTAATTATTCTATCTTGAAATTGAGTTCCTGACTAGATTGTTTGTAAGAAGTCCTGCTGTGATATTCCTTATTAAAAGTTTATATTGGCATCCTCTGTGAAATATCAAAACTTCAATTTCTGTAAAGCTTCCCTAGGAGACTGCATGTGCTGAGCATGTTTGCTATAGAAAACTGTTAATTTGAAGTTAAAAACTTTCTCATGGTTATAGAGTTTGCCCATCAAGCTTATCAAATTGATCTCATTGACTTTGACCTCACTGATTTTGTTATAATTAAATCAACTAGTACAAAAGCTTATATATGTTCTCTTCCCAGTGAAAATGTTTATTTAGTACATGGTGTTTATAAAAGGTTTATTATTTATTTAATACCCAAAGCAAAACATCAACTATTTCACACTGGCAGCCTGGGTATATATGTCAGTGAGACACACGATCTAACTTCTAGTGCCCTGATCGGGTCTTTGTACAGAGGTCAGAGACTGAAGTGTCTCAGTAAGACTGAGATACCAACGTTCTCGTCAACACCTTTGGAAAAATCCCTTACACGTCCTTTTTCTTTTGTAAAACTCGAGTCCTTAAAATTCTAAACTTTTTTTAAAAAAGTATTCTTAATGTCATACATATTTATTTTAATGTAAATACTTCTCTATCCACAATGTGTGTCAAAGGTCTTCTTTATAAGAATGACTGCGTCTGTTTATGTAGGTTTTTGTTTTTGTTTTTGTTTTGAGGCTGTCTCTTACCTCTCTTTGGCTCACAAGAAGAGGCAAGTACAGTTTTAAACATTTTCTCGAAGATTATGGCTGTACTTACCCTTTTTTTTTGTGCTTTAGAATTATGCAACAAGAAACAATGATGGGCAAAATAAAGAAGATCATAACAAAGAACATGCCTAGGCAGCAAAAGAGGTAACTGTATGCATGGAAAATATAACTCGCAGGATTTTTTTCTTTTTTTTTTTTTTCTTTTTTTTTTTAAACATCTTTATTGAAGTATAATTGCTTTACAATGGTGTGTTAGTTTCTGCTTTATAACAAAATGAATCAGTTATACACATACATATGTTCCCATATCCCTTCCCTCTTGCATCTCCCTCCCTCCCACCCTCCCCATCCGACCCCTCTAGGTGGTCACAAAGCACCGAGCTGATCTCCCTGTGCTATGCGGCTGCTTCCCACTAGCTATCTATTTTACATTTGGTAGTGTATATATGTCCATGACACTCTCTCACCCTGTCACATCTCACCCCTCCCCCTCCCCATATCCTCAAGTCCATTCTCTAGTAGGTCTGTGTCTTTATTCCCGTCTTGCCACTAGGTTCTTCATGGCCTTTTTTTTTTTTCCCTTAGATTCCATATATATGTGTTAGAATACGGTATTTGTTTTTCTCTTTCTGACTTACTTCACTCTGTATGACAGACTCTAACTCCATCCACCTCATTACAAATACCTCCATTTCATTTCTTTTTATGGCTGAGTAATATTCCATTGTATATATGTGCCACATCTTCTTTATCCATTCATCTGTTGATGGACATTTAGGTTGCTTCCATGTCCTGGCTATTGTAAATAGAGCTGCAATGAACATTTTGGTACATGACTCTTTTTGAACTATGGTTTTCTCAGGGTATATGCCCAGTAGTGGGATTGCTGGGTCGTATGGTAGTTCTATTTGTAGTTTTTTAAGGAACCTCCATACTGTTCTCCATAGTGGCTGTATCAATTTACATTCCCACCAACAGTGCAAGAGTGTTCCCTTTCCTCCACACCCTCTCCAGCATTTATTGTTTCTAGATTTTTTGATGATGGCCATTCTGACCGGTGTGAGATGATAGCTCATTGTAGTTTTGATTTGCATTTCTCTAATGATTAATGATGCTGAGCATTCTTTCATGTGTCCGTTGGCAATCTGTATATCTTCTTTGGAGAAATGTCTATTTAGGTCTTCTGCCCATTTTTGGATTGGGTTTTTCATTTTTTTGATATTGAGCTGCATGAGCTGCTTGTAAATCTTGGAGATTAATACTTTGTCAGTTGCTTCATTTGCAAATATTTTCTCCCATTCTGATGATTGTCTTTTGGTCTTGTTTATGGTTTCCTTTGCTGTGCAAAAGCTTTTAAGTTTCATTAGGTCCCATTTGTTTATTTGTGTTCTTATTTCCATTTCTCTAGGAGCTGGGTCAAAAAGAATCTTGCTGTGATGTATGTCATAGAGTGTTCTGCCTATGTTTTCCTCTAAGAGTTTGATAGTGTCTGGCCTTACACTTAGGTCTTTAATCCATTTTGAGTTTATTTTTGTGCATGGTGTCAGGGAGTGTTCTAATTTCATACTTTTACATGTATCTGTCCAATTTTCCCAGCACCACTTATTGAAGAGGCTGTCTTTTCTCCACTGTATATGCTTGCCTCCTTTATCAAAGATAAGGTGACCATACGTGCGTGGGTTTATCTCCGGGCTTTCTATCCTGTTCCATTGATCTATATTTCTGTTTTTGTGTCAGTACCAAACTGTCTTGATTACTGTAGCTTTGTAATATACCCTGAAGTCAGGGAGCCTGATTACCCCAGTTCCATTTTTCATTCTCAAGATTGCTTTGGCTATTCGGGGTCTTTTGTGTTTCCATACAAATTGTGAAATTTTTTGTTCTAGTTCTGTGAAAAATGCCAGTGGTAGTTTGATAGGGATTGCATTGAATCTGTAGATTGCTTTGGGTAGTAGAGTCATTTTCACAATGTTGATTCTTCCAATCCAAGAACATGGTATATCTCTTCATCTCTTTGTATCATCTTTAATTTCTTTCATCAGTGTCTTATAATTTTCTGCATACAGGTCTTTTGTCTCCTTAGGTAGGTTTATTCCTAGATATTTTATTCTTTTTGTTGCAATTGTAAACGGGAGTGTTTTCTTAATTTCACTTTCAGATTTTTCGTCATTAGTGTATAGAAATGCAAGAGATTTCTGTGCATTAATTTTGTATCCTGCTACTTTACCAAATTCATTGATTAGCTCTAGGAGTTTTCTGGTAGCATCTTTAGGATTCTCTATGTATAGTATCATGGCATCTGCAAACAGTGACAGCTTTATTTCTTCTTTTCCAATTTGGATTCCTTTTATTTCTTTGTCTTCTCTGATTGCTGTGGCTAACACTTCCAAAACTATGTTGAATAATAGTGGTGAGAATGGGCAACCTTGTCTTGTTCCTGATCTTAGTGGAAATGGTTTCAGTTTTTCACCATGGAGGACAATGTTGGCTGTGGGTTTGTCATATATGGCCTTTATTATGTTGAGGAAAGTTCCCTCTATGCCTACTTTCTGCAGGGCTTTTATCATAAATGGGTGTTGAATTTTGTCGAAAGCTTTCTCTGCATCTATTGAGATGATCATATGGTTTTTCTCCTTCAATTTGTTAATATGGTGTATCACATTGATTGATTTACGTATATTGAAGAATCCTTGCATTCCTGGGATAAACCCCACTTGATCATGGTGTATGATCCTTTTAATGTGCTGTTGGATTCTGTTTGCGAGTATCTTGTTGAGGATTTTTGCATCTATGTTCATCAGTGATATTGGCCTGTAGTTTTGTTTCTTTGTGACATCTTTGTCTGGTTTTGGTATCAGGGTGATGGTGGCCTCGTAGAATGAGTTTGGGAGTGTTCCTCCCTCTGCAATATTTTGGAAGAGTTTGAGAAGGATAGGTGTTAGCTCTTCTCTAAATGTTTGATAGAATTCACCTGTGAAGCCATCTGGTCCTGGGCTTTTGTTTCTTGGAAGGTTTTTAATCACAGTTTCAATTTCAGTGCTTGTGATTGGTCTGTTCATATTTTCTATTTCTTCCTGGTTCAGTCTCGGCAGTTTGTGCATTTCTAAGAATCTGTCCATTTCTTCCAGGTTGTCCATTTTATTGGCGTAGAGTTGCTTGTAGTAATCTCTCATGATCTTTTCTATTTCTGCAGTGTCAGTGGTTACTTCTCCTTTTTCATTTCTAATTCTATTGATTTGAGTCTTCTCCCTTTTTCTCTTGATGAGTCTGGCTAATGGTTTATCAATTTTGTTTATCTTCTCAAAGAACCAGCTTTTAGTTTCATTGATTTTTGTTATTGTTTCCTTCATTTCTTTTTCATTTATTTCTGACCTGATCTTTATGATTTCTTTCCTTCTGCTAGCTTTGGGGTTTTTTTGTTCTTCTTTCTCTAATTGCTTTAGGTGCAAGGTTAGGTTGTTTATTCGAGATGTTTCCTGTTTCTTGAGGTAGGCTTGTATTGCTATAAACTTCCCTCTTAGCACTGCTTTTGCTGCGTCCCATAGGTTTTGGGTCGTCGTGTCTCCATTGTCATTTGTTTCTAGGTATTTTTTGATTTCCCCTTTGATTTCTTCAGTGATCACTTCGTTATTAAGTAGTGTATTGTGTAGCCTCCATGTGTTTGTATTTTTTACAGATCTTTTCCTGTAATTGATATCTAGTCTCATAGCATTGTGGTCGGAAAAGATACTTGATACGATTTCAATTTTCTTAAATTTACCAAGGCTTGATTTGTGACCCAAGATATGATCTATCCTGGAGAATGTTCCATGAGCACTTGAGAAAAATGTGTATTCTGTTGTTTTTGGGTGGAATGTCCTATAAATATCAATTAAGTCCATCTTGTTTAATGTATCCTTTAAAGCTTGTGTTTCCTTATTTATTTTCATTTTGGATGATCTGTCCATTGGTGAAAGTGGGGTGTTAAAGTCCCCTACTATGATTGTGTTGCTGTCGATTTCCCCTTTTATGGCTGTTAGTATTTGCCTTATGTATTGAGGTGCTCCTATGTTGGGTGCATAAATATTTACAATTGTTATACCTTCCTCTTGGATCGATCCCTTGATCATTATATAGTGTCCTTCTTTGTCTCTTGTAATAGTCTTTATTTTAAAGTCTATTTTGTCTGATATGAGAATTGCTACTCCAGCTTTCTTTTGATTTCCATTTGCATGGAATATCTTTTTCCATCCCCTCACTTTCAGTCTGTATGTGTCTCTAGGTCTGAAGTGGGTCTCTTGTAGACAGCATATATATGGGTCTTGTTTTTGTATCCATTCAGCCAGTCTGTGTCTTTTGGTGGGAGCATTTAATCCATTTACATTCAAGGTAATTATCGATATGTATGTTCCTATTCCCATTTTCTTAATTGTTTTGGGTTTGTTATTGCAGGTGTTTTCCTTCTCTTGTGTTTCTTGCCTAGAGAAGTTCCTTTAGCATTTGTTGTAAAGCTGGTTTGGTGGTGCTGAACTCTCTCAGCTTTTGCTTGTCTGTAAAGGTTTTAATTTCTCCATCACATCTGAATGAGATCCTTGCTGGATAGAGTAATCTTGGTTGTAGGTTTTTCTCCTTCATCACTTTAAGTATATCCTGCCACTCCCTTCTGGCTTGCAGAGTTTCTGCTGAAAGATCAGATGTTAACCTTATGGGGATTCCCTTGTGTGTTATTTGTTGTTTTTCCCTTGCTGCTTTTAATATGTTTTCTTTATATTTAATTTTTAACAGTTTGATTAATATGTGTCTTGGCATGTTTCTCCTTGGGTTTATCCTGTATGGGACTCTCTGTGCTTCCAGGACTTGATTAACTATTTCCTTTCCCATATTAGGGAAGTTTTCAACTATAATCTCTTTAAATATTTTCTCAGTCCCTTTCTTTTTCTCTTCTTCTTCTGGGACCCCTATAATTTGAATGTTGGTGCATTTAATGTTGTCCCAGAGGTCTCTGAGACTGTCCTCAGTTCTTTACATTCTTTTTTCTTTATCCTGCTCTGCAGTATTTATTTCCACCATTTTATCTTCCAGGTCACTTATCCGTTCTTCTGCCTCAGTTATTCTGCTATTGATCCCATCTAGAGTATTTTTCATTTCATTTATTGTGTTTTTCATCATTGCTTGGTTCCTCTTTAGTTCTTCTACGTCCTTGTTAAATGTTTCTTGCATTTTGTCTATTCTGTTTCCAAGATTTTGGATCATCCTTACTATCATTATTCTGAATTCTTTTTCAGGTAGACTACCTATTTCTTCTTCATTTGTTAGGTCTGGTGTGTTTTGACCCTGCTCCTTCATCTGCTGTGTGTTTTTCTGTCATCTCATTTTGCTTATCTTACTGTGTTTGGGGTCTCCTTTTCACAGGCTGCAGGTTCGTAGTTCCCGTTGTTTTTGGTATCTGTCCCCAGTGGGTAAGGTTGGTTCAGTGGGTTGTGTAGGCTTCCTGGTGGAGGAAACTAGTGCCTGAGTTCTGGTGGATGAGGCTGGATCTTGTCTTTCTGGTGGGCACGTCCACATCTGGTGGTGTATTTTGGGGTGTCTGTGGCCTTATTATGATTTTAGGCAGCCTCTCTGCTAATGGATGGGGCTGTGTTCCTGTCTTGCTAGTTGTTTGGCATAGGGTGTCCAGCACTGTAGCTTGCTGGTCGTTGAGTGAAGCTGGGTCTTGATGTTGAGATGGAGATCTCTGAGAGATTTTTGCTGTTTGGTATTACGTGGAGCTGGGAGGTCTCTTATGGACCAGTGTCCTGAAGTTGGCTCTCCCACCTCAGAGGCACGGCCCTGATGCCTGGTTGGAGCACCAAGAGCCTTTCATCCACACGGCTCAGAGTAAAAGGGAGAAAGTATAGAAAGAAAGAAAGAAAGAAGATATAATATAGTGAAGTAAAATAAAGCTATTATAAAGCAAAGCTATACAGACAAAATCTCACCCAGAAGCATATACATATACTTCTCACAAAAAAAGGAAAAGGGGAAAAATTAATATATCCTGCTCCCAAAGTCCACCTCCTGAATTTGGGATGATTCGTTGTCTATTCAGGTATTCAACAAATGCAGGCACATCAAGTTGTTTGTGGAGTTTTAATCCGTTGCTTCTGAGGCTGCTGGGAGAGATTTCTCTTTCTCTTCTTTGTTCGCACAGTTCCCGGGGTTCAGCTTTGGATTTGGACCCGCCTCTGCATGTAGGTCGCCTGAGGGTGTCTGTTCCCCACCCAGACAGAACGAGGTTAAAGGAGCAGCTGCTTCGGGGGCTCTGGCTCACTCAGGCCAGGGGGAGGGAGTGGTACGGAGGAGGCGGGGCGAGCCTGCAGTGGCAGAGGCCAGCGTGACGTTGCACCAGCCTGAGGCGTGCTGTGCGTTCTCCCAGGGAAGTTGTCCCTGGATCACGGGACCCTGGCAGTGGTGGGCTGCACAGGCTCCCGGGAGGGGCGGTGTGGAGAGTGACCTGTGCTCGCACACAGGCTTCTTGGTGGCGGCAGCAGCAGCCTTAGTGTCTCACGACTGTCTCTGGGGCCTGCGCTGATCGCCGCAGCTCGCGCCCGTCTCTGGAGTTCGTTTAGGCAGCGCTCTGAATCCCCTCTCCTTGCGTGCTGCAAAACAAAGAAGCAAGAAAAAGTCTCTTGCCTCTTCGGCAGCTGCAGACTTTTTCCCGGTCTCCCTCCCAGCCAGCTGTGGTGCGCTAACCCCTTCAGGCTGTGTTCACGCCACGGACCCCAGTCCTCTCCCTGCGATCCAACCGAAGCCCGAGCCTCAGCTCCCAACCCCGCCCACCCTGGCGCGTGAGCCGACAAGGCTCTCGGGCTGCTGAGTGCTGCCAGCACCGAGCCTCTGTGCGGGAATCTCTCTGCTTTTTCCTCTGCGCCCCTGTTGCTGTGGGATCCGCGCTGATAGCCACGGCTCGCGCCCGTCACTGGAGCTCGTTTAGGCGGTGCTCTGAATCCCCTCTCCTCACGCACCAGGAAACAAAGAGGTAAGAAAAAGTCTCTTGCCTCTTCGGCAGCTGCAGACTTTTACCCGGACTCCCTCGCCGCTAGGCGTGGCGCACTAACCCCCTTCAGGCTGTGTTCACGCCGCCAACCCCAATCCTCTCCCTGCGATCCGACCGAAGCCCAAGCCTCAGCTCCCAGCCCCCACCCGCCCTGGCGGGTGAGCAGACAAGCCTCTCGGGCTGGTGAGTGCTGCTCTGCGCTGAGCCTCTGTGCGGGAATCTCTCCACTTTGCCCTCCACACCCCTGTTGCTGCGCTCTCCTCTGTGGCTCCGAATGGTTTTTTTTCTTAATTGGAGTATAGTTGATTTATAATGTTGTATTTCTTTCTGGTGTACAGCAAAGGGATTCAGTTATATATATATATATATATATATATATATATATATATATATATATATATATATATATACATACACACACACACATATACATACATACACACACACACACACACACATATATATATATATATATTTCTTATTCTTTTCTGTTATGGTTTATTACAGGATATTGAATAGAGTTCCCTGTGCTACACAGTACGACCTTGTCGTTTATCCATTCTCTATATAATAGTTTGTGTCTGCAAGTCCCAAACTCCCAATCCAACATTACTCCACCCCCACTCCGCCTTGGCAAACACAAGTCTGTTCTCTATGTCTGTGACTCTGTTTCTGGTTCGTAGATAAGTTCATTTATGTCATATTTTAAGTGATATAAGTGATATCATATAGTATTTATCTTTTTCTTTCTGACTTACTTTACTTAGTATGATAATCTCTAGTTGCATCCATGTTGCTGCAAATGGCATTATTCTTTTTTATGGCTGAGTAATATTCCATTGTATATGTATACCACATCTTCTTTATCCATTCATCTGTTGATGACATTTAGGTTGTTTCCATGTCTTGGCTATTGTAAATAGTGCTGCTATGAACATAGGGGGTGCGTGTATCTTTTTGAATTATGGTTTCATCTGGGTATATGCCCAGGAGTGGGATGGTTGGATCATATAGTAACTCTATTTTTAGTTTTTTGAGGAACCTCCATAGTGTTCTCCATAGTGGCTGCACCAATATACATTCCCATTAACAGTGTAAGAGGGTTCCCTTTTCTCCACACTCTCTCCAGCATTTGTTATTTGTAGACATTTTAATGATGGCCATTCTGACTGGTGTGAGGTGGTACCTCACTGGAGTTTTGATTTGCATTTCTCTAATAATTAGCAATGCTTGAGGATCTTTTCATGTGCCTATTGGCCATCTGTATGTCTTCTTTGGAGAAATGTCTATTTAGGTCTTCTGCCCATTTTTTGATTGAGTTGTTTGTTTTTTTGATGTTGAGTTGTATGAGCTGTTTGTATATTTTGGAAATTAAGCCCTTGTTGGTCGCATCATTTGCAAATATTTTCTCCTAGTCTATAGGTTGTCTTTTTGTTTTGTTTATGGTTTCCTTTGCTGTACAAAAGCTTATAAGTTTGATTAGGTCCCATTTGTTTATTTTGGCTTTTATTTCCATTGCCTTAGGAGCTGGCCTAAGAAAACATTAGTGCGATTTATGTCAGAGAATGTTTTGCCGATGTACTCTTATAGGAGTTTTAGGGGTCATGGCTTATATTTTAACCTGCAGGAGTATTTTGGTTTTGGTTTTGGTTTTTTTTTGGCTGCATTGGGTCTATGTCGCTGTGTGTAGGCTCCCTCTAGTTTCAGCAAGCAGGGGCCAGTCCCCATCGCAGTGCACGGGCCTCTCATTGCAGTGGCCTCTCTTGCTGCAGAGCACGGGCTCCAGGCGCATGGGCCTCAGCAGTTGCAGCACACAGGCTCAGCAGTTGTGGCCCAAGGGCTCCAGAGCACAGGCCCAGTAGTTGTGGCGCACGGGCTTAGTTGCTCTGCGGCATGTGGAATCTTCCTGGACCAGGGCTTGAACCCACATTCCCTGCACTGGCAGGCGGACTCTCAACCACTGTGCCACCAGGGAAGTCCCTAACCTGCAGGTTTTAAACTCTATCTTAATATCTAGTCCCACTAGAGATTGCCAATGAATTTTTTAAATGTAACTTCATAACACACCATTGTAAAGCAATGATACTCCAATAAAGATGTTTAAAAAAAAATGTAACTGCAAATTCTGCTACTAAAAACACCCCACACAGACTTATCTTTAAGAACTCCCCTCTGCTCCTGGTTTAATCTAGCATATTAGTCTTATTACCACAGGGTTACAGATAAGCTGTGAGAGAGCAGTTTGTGACCTTTGTCCAACAGCAGCCTTTCAACAAGTGGGTGAGAACAAGCACTGGAGCGCCTCTGCTCAGCTCGCCACGACCCTGCACACATCTCTTGTGTGAGGCACAAGGCGCGAGTTACTCTATGCAGCAGACTCTACTGACTCTGTTAGAAATTCTACCACAAAACTATTCCTCTCACATAGGCAGATCACAGAAATGGGCTTAGAAAATTGGTCTTTGTGGCTTTCAATTTGTGCAAATGGGCATGACTACCATCCTGAAGACTATTCCTAGGTTATAAACCAAAGAGCAAGTTGTCTTCTCCAGACACATTAAAATAGGAAGAACGATTCTTTTTTATAATGGTTCAAAGATAGTATAGAAACTTTGATAAAGGACACTCACCCTACATGCATATAAGGATACCAGTTTTGCTACACTATGGCCTGAATTCATTATTCTTTTCTTTCTAATTAAAATTGCAGTCTAGGATATTTTGATCTCTCTTTTTACATTTCATTTATTATAAGTGGACACTTACTGTTAAGGATGCTAGGTTTCCTTGAAACTCTTCATAAAACTTACCAACTATGAGATTATCACTTGTGTCTAAAAGGAAGCAAAAGCCACAAAAAAAGTCAGTCTGGCACACAATATGATCAAACAGGAACTCTCAGTCAGTTATAATTCATCCTGATGTTTTTTCAGTACATAGTCTTAATATTTTATGATATAAAAAGCATTTTATGATATAAAAAGCCATTGGTTTTACTCGCACAATCTCATTTTGTGTACTCAGAGAAGTCTGTTTTTTTCTTTTTAATGTAATATTGTTTTGTCATAAAAATAATATAACTACAGCAGAAGATTTATAAAACAGAGCAAAAGAAAAATATCATCCATAATCCTACTACCCTGAAATGTTGTGGTACATTCCTTTCTGGTAAATTTTTCCATGCATTTAAAGTTTACATAGTTATACAATAGGAATGAATATTATGACAGAGGCAAAGTAATATAAACTTTTCTAGTGAATGTATCATAGTGTAGTCCAAGATTTCTATTGTAGAGTTAAGCTGTTTCAAGTTTTAGTTGTAATGAAATCCTTGATTAAAATGCACGAAATATTTTTGTATTTTACATTATTTCATTAGATCGGATTTCTAGGAGGGCTAATTGGCATGAGTATTTGTGTTACTGTCTACATACATTGCATACCTGTTTTTCGTAGGGTTTTTGCCAATTATAATTGTACCTTCAACATATGAGGATATCAGTTTCATCACATTTTGCTTTTTATTGGGGGTCACATAAGAACCTTTTGTTGTTGACAAGTTAATGGGCAAAGAAATGGTACCTTGTTCTTTTCTTTTGCAGTTCTTTCAGTTTTAGTGAGGTTAAACAGTTTCCCGATATTTATGTGCCAGCATAAACATATATTTGCATCCTTTCTCCCAACCCCACATTCTAAGGTATTTTCTGCACTTCCCCGCACCCCTTTCAGTGTTGTGTTTTGTTGAGCTGTAGAGAAGAAACACAATTTACCTTAGAAATGTCATGGAGACTTTGATGAACTAGAAGATTCAGATGGTAAGGGCATAGTAGAAGACAGATAAGCCAACTTTAGCTGGCGCTTTTGAGAGAGAGTCTAAGTGGAAGAGAGAGAAACTAGGTTTTAGGAAAGCAGTTGCTTTAAGGAATGGAACCCTGGGGGACATAAATGGGTAAAGTGGATTTTAGGACATTTTTATGAGCATCACATAGTGTAATCTTTCTTTGAGCCTCTTTGAGAGATTCCAATAAAGTTGTCTCTTAGTTTTTACATTATTTCTGGAGTTGAATTTATTTAGCTGTCAAGCAATACTATGCTGTTAGTTTTGGAGACAGCACAGTTAAACGTTTGGTAGAATTTACATGTGAAGCCATCTGGTCCTGGCCTTTGTTTGTTGGGAGTTTTTATTTAAATTACTGATTCAATTTCATCACTGGTAATTGGTCTGTTCATATTTTCTATTTCTTCAAGGTTCAGTCTTGGGAGATTGTACGGTTCTAGGAATTTGTCCATTTCTTCTAGGTTGTCCACTTTATTGGCATGTAGTTGTTTGTAGTAGTCTCTTATTATCCTTTGTATTTCTGTGATGTCAGTTCTAACTTCTCCTTTTTCATTTCTGATTTTATTGATTTGGGCCCTCTCCCTTTTTTTCTTGATGAGTCTTGCTAAATGTTTATCAATTTTGTTTATCTTTTCAGAGAACCAGCTCTTTGTTTCATTGATGTTTTCTGTTGTCTTTTTAGTTTTTCTTTCATTTATTTCTCCTCTGATCTTTATGATTTCTTTCCTTCTCCTAACTTTGGGTTTTGTTCTGTTCTTTTTCTTGCTATTTAGGTGTAAGATTAGGTTGCTTATTTGAAATTTTTCATGCTTCCTGAGGTAACTTCATATTACTATACTTCCCTCCTACAACTACTTTTGCTGTGTCCCACAAATTTTAGATTGTTGTGTTTTTATTTTCATTTGTCCCCAAATATTTTTTAAATTTCTTCTTTGATTTCTTCAGTGATCCATTGTTTGTTTAGTGGCATATTGTTTAGCCTCCTTTTGTTTGTGTTTTTGCAGTTTATCTGTTGTAGTTGATTTCCGGTCTCATAGCATTATTGTTGGAAATGATGCTTGATTTGATTTCACTTTTCTTAAATTTACCATGGTTTGTTTTGCAGTCTAGCATGTGTCCTAGGGTCTCTGGCCACAAGGACCCTGGGAGTCCCAAGTCTAGTGACTACACCCTGTGTGGTGCTAGGTCTTGGGCCCTCTGCCATACAGGGCTGTGTCCAGGGGTATCTTTGGATATAGGAGGTCTTAAGGCAGCCTGCTGGTGGGTAGAGCTGTGCTCAGTACTGGTACCTACAGGCTGGTGGGTAGATGCAGGCCTGGGTCCTGAGGCTAAAAAGCTAATGGGGGGATTCCAAAATGGCACTTGCCAGCACCAATATCCACATGATAGAAGGAGCTCCCCAAAATGGCTGCCGCCAGTGTCTTTGTCCTCAGGATGAGCTCCAGTTGCTTCCTACCTCTCTGGGAGACTCTCCAAGATCAGTACATGGGTCACCCAGGCTCCTTTCAAATTACTGCTTCTGCTCTGGGTCCTGGAGCATGTGAGATTTTGTGTGCGCCCTTTAAGAGTGGAGTCTCTATTTCCTAGAGTCCCAGTGGCCTTCAAAGCCAAACATTCTGGGTGCTCACTCTCCTGGCACAGGACCCCCAGGCTGGGGAGCCCAATGTGGGGCTCAGACCCCTCACTCCTTGGAGAGAACCTGTGCAATTGTAGTT
This sequence comes from Balaenoptera musculus, assembly GCF_009873245.2. NCBI lineage: Eukaryota > Metazoa > Chordata > Mammalia > Artiodactyla > Balaenopteridae > Balaenoptera > Balaenoptera musculus. The sequence continues at coordinate 149,450,604 of NC_045785.1, forward strand.
ACTCTTCCATTTGTGGGAGTCACCACCCAGGGGTATGGGTCTTCGACTTACCTTGACTCTGCCCCTCCTAGCCATCTTGTTGTGATTCCTTCTTTATATCTTTAGTTGTAGAAGCTCTTTTCTAGTAGGTTCTGGTCATCCTCATCAATTAGTTTCTCTGTAAATAGTTATAGTTTTGATGTCCCGTGAGAGGAGGTAAGCTCAGGGTCTTCCTACTCTGCCATCTCCTATACTCAGTAACATCATCAGTTCTGAAGTAAATTACTGACATCAACGTGTGCTTTTTGCTCTGCGCACCCATCTATCTAGTATAGGGACAACTCAGTAGAGATGGCATAACAGAGTATTTCTTTGGCATTTGTTTTCAGTGCTTTGAAAATATTCCCTATAAAATCTGGCCTTTACTTATTCTCTCTACTCCCACCTCTCCTCACCATCCCATACTCCTCACTCCAGAGGGAAGGGTCATCAGAATACCACCAACTGGGACAGATTGTAGCACATCTAAAACATCTGTTATTCATCTTGCAGGTAATTCTGCCTCTGACATTCATAACAAAGCTATATCACAAGCAAAAACGATTGTCACTATAGAAACATGGAAGTTTCATCTAGATACACTGACCCTTCTGGATCATGGGGAAATGTGCACTGACCAGTTGGACCAGAAAGTTCACAGTGAGGGGCGGCGCTGCTCCAAACCCCGTCCCTTTACTGTCACTTGTGCAGTGGGTGGTGCTGTCCCCAGTGAGGCTGAAGGTCATCTCTCTGTCTTGGAGGGGGAGGTCACATTTGTAAGATAAAGTTGCCCTCAGTATCCACATGGGATTGGTTCCAGAATCCTCATGGATTCCAAAGTCCATGGATGCTCAAGCCCCTTATATAAAATGGCTTAACATAATATTTGCATATAACCTAAGTACCCCCTCCTGTATACTTTAAGTCATCTCTAGATTACTTATAATAGCTAATACAATGTAAATACCATGTAAATAGTTGCTAGCATGGGGGAAAGTCAAGTTTTACTTTTCAGTAAAAAAAGTTAGTTGAATCCTCAGTTGATTAAATCCACGGATGCAGGACCTGTAGATACAGTTGGTCCACTGTACTTCTTTTCCATAGGGAATGTCTCCAGATGAGGGCCTCAGTGCATCAAACAATGATTGACTCCTCGTATCTGGACTCTTAACTGTGTGTTTATGTTTCTCTAAAGCTTACCTAACTTATTTTCAGCTTTTTGTGTTTCAGGAAGGTTGTTTGTTGTATATATGAATTTTATATGTATCCAGTGTTCTTAAAAGTTCCATCATAATCCCATAAGATGTACAAATAGATTTCGAGCAAAGTACTTTAATGAAATCCAAAACAAAACATTTTCTAATCATCAGGAAGGGATTTAAAAAAATCTTGCCTTGTTTTAGTAAACAGAGTAGGATACATCAGTAATGTCTTGGTATATAAAATATTTTTACCTATTTATTAATTTCTGAGTCTTTGGTATGTTTTGTTTAAACAGGTCGTTTGGAAATTTAAGGCACTTCAGCTCAACATTTCAAATATTGACTCACCTCCCTGAACCATACTAATTTATCATATAAATCTGTTTTTGTTCTCTATAGCACATCCCTTTTTGTTTTTTTGGCTGTGTTGGGTCTTCGTTGCTGCATGAAGGCTTTCTATAGTTGTGGTGAGTGGGGGCTACTCTTCGTTGTGGTGCACGGGCTTCTCATTGTGGTGGCTTCTCTTGTTGCAGAGGAAGGGCTCTAGGCGCGCGGGCTTCAGTAGTTGCAGCTTGCGGGCTCAGTAGTTGTGACTTGTGGGCTCTAGAGTGCAGGCTCAGTAGTTGTGGCACACGGGCTTAGTTGCTCCACAGCACATGGGATCTTCCCGGACCAGGGCTCGAACCCGTGTCCCCTGCATTGGCAGGTGGATTGTTAACCACTGCGCCACCTGGGAAGTCCCATGGCACATCACTTTTTAACATACTATTTTATATATTCTATTTTTAATTTGTTTACTGACTTATTTTCCTGTTTATTGTCTGCCACCCCAAATAGAAAATGAACTCCATGAGAGCAGGGATAAGGTTTTCCTATTCAGCACCGCCCTTACATGGAAAGTCCTGGCACATGGGAAGCCTTCCTCTTAAATACTATGGACTAAATGAGAGGCTGAAAAAATAGTTCACCTATGTGAGGGATAAAAGGACATACAAATTTAAGAGATATTAGTCCTCAGTGGTGAAACTTAAAAAGTAAATGAATAAATAAATTTTGGCATACTTTTATGTCATCTACTTTCTCCCCACATATTCCCCACAAAATTCAACACCAACATTAAACTAGTTACTTACAGATTAGTAACGTGAACACATGATGTATAGGTCCTGCCAGACCTTGTAAAAATTCTTATAACAAAGAAGTATTTTACCAGTAATTTAGTTAAATAAAGATCCAGACAACAGGTGATTCAATGAGGTGAAACACACTAGGAAAAAAATAAGGGGATATATCCAGGCTGCAGAATTATTTGTACTCACGTTCACACACAGTAATACTGCTCTTCAAGGGGTTTTCATTCCAACTAAGACACAATGACTAGCAGAGCTGTCTTTTAATCAGAACCTAAGGGAAAAAAGGGTAGCAAATAGGTGAGCAATTCCCATTTATCCCTTCATCTCTTCATTGATAGATGCTCAGCTTTTTCACTTCAGCCTAAATACCATTTGTTCCTTAGGTTCAGAACAAGCCAGAAGTCTCATTTCATTAAGGATTTGCATTCAGTAGCTGGCAGAAATTCAGAAGCCAAATTATTCTAAAGTATCGCGGTGTCCTGTGACAGACAAAGCAATCAGAACTTGTACACTTAATAGTCAAACAGACATCATAGCCCAGTGTCACCTCAGAAGTCCCTGAACACAGAGCTGGACTCTCCCCAGTGCCCTAGACCCATTCTGCATTTCTCACTGACAGTCCTCTGACATTCCTCTTATCCTAATTAGTAGGTCCTGAGCAAGATCGGCTCCTGACTTGGGGAATCAAAGCAGGGAACATCTGGAAATAGAACCGACATTGTTCTTCTTGCCACCAGAGCTGTAATGGCCAGAAGAAGCTCACAGAGGTCTCTGCCACTGAAATGCCCAGATTATTGTTAGATCCTATGGTCCTTATGAAATCTGCTCATCACTATTGGGTGGCAGACTTTGTAAGCATCAAAGATTCCTTGGAAATTGCTTAAAGTAACTACTATATTACCCAGTCTTGTTACCTCCCACAGACAGTGCATTCTACTGAGAGTACTAGATCCACATGAACCATTAATAATACTTCCTGAAACAATAATATTGGCCATTATGATCCCAAAGACCAAGATATTACAGATGCAAAGATATTTGATTGAATTAGTTCTTATCCATACAGTATTACAAATTCCACTCTTGATTGGTTTTTACTTTCCTGAAACAACCTTTGCCTGATCTATCATATTGCAAACAATTTTTGTCTTATATGTCAAGCCTTCTACTAGCAGATTTCCCTAGAAAGTTACATTTTCCTGCCTCCAAACAACTATTTCCCCATTTACTTCAAGTTCTAACCATGAATTCAAGATCACTGTCTATATTTATGTTTGTATTTGACACTGAATTACATATGCCATTTTCTTCATCTCCTTGATAGTGGTGCTCCCGAGTCGTGGCACTTATTTCAAAACTGCCCAGCAGTTAGTCTCTCTGGGTACTTCTATTCCATAGGTCAGCTTCCCTTTGTGGATTAACCCCTGAACCCAAGGGAGTCACTATCCATCACAGAGTCCCTGGTCTCTCTTCTAGGGTCCCTCAGTCCCTCATCACAAAAAAGGATGCTTTTATCGCAAGTTGGAAATTAAGTGGAAAGAGCACATGTCCATTAGGGAGTGGGTTCAGGAAGTCAGCACATGATTTCACTAGGAAAAAAAACACAGGAGTTAGATGTCCATGTGAGGGACAAAGAAATTGATCCTCAGACCAGATAAGAATATAGGCACCTGCACATCTGGGAGCTGCCAGGCTCCAGTCTCCCTCGGGTGTACAGGGCAGGGAAACAAGCCCCTCTGAGATCATATATGGGCTCACAGCTGTAGAACACTTCCTGCCCAGCAGAAAAGTCATCCTTGTGGCTTGGGGCGTGCTTACCATGCAGGATTTCTGGAGGTGGTTGACATACTGAGGAAAAAACAGCAAAGTACCTGTCGGTTAGGAGGAAATATCTTCTGCTATATCCTGTGCTTGCCAGGGAGCTTAAAAATCCTACTGAAGAGAGTGTGGATTTTAAAAGATGTGCTAGTTCAGTACCCACGTTTTACTGGTAAGCAAACTAAGGCCACAGGGCAGAGCTGTGAGTAGAATAAACGTTTCTTCAACACCTTGTCTGTGTTTTTTCTACTAAAACATTCCTAAGACTACAAGCAGAATGTTCCTTTGCTTTCCAGGACTGGCCATCCAGTACAGGGCTGTGAGTGCTGGTGGACTGTTGCACTCCTACACTTCCTAGAAAGCTATCCTTTCTGGCTTCAACAAGGAATACCTTTGCCCAAGTGTCATCCAACAGACCCCTCACCTAGCTTACAGTACAGTTAGTTACCCATCCCCCTTCATCTTTTCTCCCAACTCCTCCTCCAGAACTATAAGCCTCTGCTTGGTCCCTATGTGCCAGCCTGGATTCTTCCCATTCCACTGCTAAGCCAGCCATTTCAGCATAAGAAGACAAGAGAAACCATCAAGAACAAAATCCCCATAAAAGTAAAAGGTATAGACTTAGAGAATATATTGTGTAGAGCATATTGTGACTCAGATTTTGGCTGCCTCCATTCACAGCCCAATTGGTGTGTTCTCAGGGCATCAGAACACATTTGAGCCTCAATCTGAACGATATACAATGTATTAAAAATGAATAAGAAGTAGGTTCTATTTCAAGATGGAAACATACAAAGTCCTGAACTCACCTCTTCCCATGGACACACTTGAATCTACAGCTACGTATGGAACAATTTCCTCTTAAAACGTTTGAAAGCCTGGCTGAGTGAGAACTGCACATTGTCCAAACAAGATGTAAATGACATCGAGGTGGGTAGCAGAACCTGGGAAACTATCTCGCCATAAACCCTATCCCACCATGATGTCCCACAACCAGGAGGGAACTCTGAACCCAGAGATTCTCCCTGAAGAGCAAGGGTTTCAGACCCCACACCAGACATTCTAACTTTGGGGACATACACTTGAGAGAGAAATCCCTAAACATCTGGCCTTGAAAACCAATGGGATCACTTCCCAAGACACACAAGATGATAGCGATCTGAGAGACCACTCTTAAAGGGCTCCTGCTCAGACTTGCCCACCCCAGGGCCCAGCTCAGAGGCAGCCAGTAGTGCTCAGACATAAAGTGAAAGAGGCTCATCTGCTTAGATTAAAGCCTTGGCCTGAGGGGGAAGCATCTTATTTAACACACATTTGGAGCCTGCTCAAACACTTGGGGACATAGACTGGTGCATGCCATCTTCACACTCTTCTATTGTCATGCTTCAGAGCACTGTTGTCTCCTGGAGGGGAACTTCTGCATGTGTCTAGTGCCCCAACTTTTTGTGGCTTCTTCCTAGTGGACACCTCTTCATCCATGGCTCTGGATACCAGGGGATCTTGTATTCCTGTTCCCATGATTCTTTAAAAATTGGTGTCACCCAGAAAGGATCTTATACCACTCTCTGGTGCCCCAATTTTTTAGACTGCTGCCGGGGGCCACTTCTACATCACCTGGCTCTGGGGACCAGTGGGACTTACACTTGTGGGTATCACATGACTGTAACCAATGGAGAGAGAGTTTTAAACAGCTACCATCCCCTGGGCATGGCAAGAGGAAACAGGCTCAGGAGCTTGGTTTTTCTGTGAAGGTTTTTTAACTGATCATCCTGACTGCAGCCCGAGGGGTGGGCTTCTGATTAGGCAGGATCTTGGGGCTTATTGTAATCCTTTCCAGAGAATTTAGAGAGTGGACACTAGCTTTAGGGTCACCCTCTGCCACGCTCCAGTGCACCAGTGTCTCCTGGAGGGAAGCTTTATGTGTGACTGGTCCCGTGCTTTTTGTCTAGAGGCCCAGTTTTTGTGGCTGCTTCCCAGGGGATGCCCCTTGATGGCCTGGCTCTGATGGCTGGGGGTCTTGCATCCTGGGTCCCACAGCACTGTGGCAACTGGAGAGACGGTTCTGGCAGGCTACCACTCCCAAGGCACTGCACAGACAGTGGATTGGGGCACTCTCCCCAGACTTTCTGTGAAGAAGCCCTCTGTGCCTGTCCTGGAGCTCTGGTCTGAGGAACAGTCTTCAGGTTCGGCACACATCTAGTGGCCTATGGAGCTGCTCTCAGGGAATATAGGCTGTATACATCATCTTGGTGCTCCCCTTCTGCCTTGCTTCAGCTTGCTGGTATCACCCAGAACAGAGTTTATACATTCATCTGGAGCACGAATTTCTGTGACAGCTACTCAGGGGACACCTCCAGTTGGCCTGGCACTGGTGAACAGTGGAACTTATACTTGTGGTACCATAGGACTGTATGTATTTGCATACTCTTAAAAGCTGATGCCTGACAGTCTGGCTTCCAGTCAGCCTGAATCTAGGTGCTGAGATCCTTCCCTTTGGGTCACTGGCATGTCTTGGTACATCCTTAACTACTGAGAACTATTCAAAATATAATAGATATTCTGGCCAAGCACAGAGGTTTGAGAGACAATGAGGAGCTGAGGCAGAGTTGAACAAGGTTTATTTCCGACAGGAAACTATTCCTTCCATACTGAAAGAGGTGGTTGTTTCATCTGCTGTAAAGAATCAAAACCGAGAGTCAAACAAAATGAAGAAACAGAGGAATATATTCAAATGAAAGAACAAGAGGAAACCTCAGGAAATAATGAAATTGAGGTAAGTTGTTTACCTGATAAAGAATTCAAAGTAATGGTCATAAAGGTGCTCACCAAACTGGGGAGAAGAATGGATGAACCTATTGAGAACACCAACAAAGAGATGGAAAATACAAGAAAGTACAAAATAGAAGCCACAGAGCTAAAGAATAGAATAACTGATCTGAAAACTACAATAGAAGGACTCAACCACAGACTGGATTAAGCAAAGAAAGAATCAGTGTGTTGGAACACAGGACAGTGGAACTCACTCAAACAGTGCAACAAAAAGAGAAAAGCATTTTAAAATGCTTTTCTTTTAGTCTTACAAGAAATGTTATAGGACTTCTTCAAGCTGAAAGAAAGGGAGCTAATTAGTAATAAGAACACACATGAAAGGATAAATGTCATTGGAAAGGTAAACATATAGTAAAGGTAGTGAGTTAATTGCTCATAAATCTTGTATGAAGTTTAAGAGATAAAATTAATAAAAATAACTATGATTACAACAATAGCTTAAGGGACCCATGGGACCATATGAAGCAGAATAACATTCATATAATAGGGCTCCCAGAAGGAGAAGAAAGAGAGAAAGGGACAGAAATATTATTAGAAAAAATAATGCCTGAAAACTTCCTTAACCTGGGGAAGGAAACAGACATCCAGATCCATGAAGCCCAAAGAGTTCCAAATAAGAGGAACCCAAAGACACCCGCACCAATACACATTGCAATTAAAATGTCAAAATTTAAAGATGAGGGAATATTAACGCACCCGGAGGGTGGGGACTTATTACATACAAGAGAACTCCATAAGACTAGCAGCAGGTTTTTCAGCAGAAACTATGCAGACCAAAAAGGGATGGCACAATATATTCAAGTGATGAAAGGAAAAAACTTCCAACCAATAATATTCTACCCAGTAATGTTATCACTCAGAAATGAAGGGGAGAGAGAGAGTTTCCCAGACAAGCAAAAGCCACCAGATCAGTCTTACAAGAAATGTTGAAAGGACTTCTTCAAGCTGAAAGAAAGGGAGCTAATTAGTAATAAGAACATGCATGAAAGGATAAATCTCATGGGAAAGGTAAATAGTAAAGGTAGTGAGTTAATCACTTATAAATCTTGTATGAAGTTTAAGAGATAAAATTAGTAAAAACAACTATGATTACAACAATAACTCAAAGAATACTCAAGATAAGAAGATGTAAAATGTGCCATCAAAAACATAAATTGTAGGAGGAGAGAGTAAAAATGCTGAGTTTAACAATAGGATCAAAGTTAAGTTGTTATCAGCTTAAAATAAACTGTTACAGATATAAGTTGTTATACATAAGCTTCATGATAACCACAAAACAAACACCTATAGTAAATACACAAAAGATAGAGAGGAAATTTAAGGATACCACTAAAGAAATTCATCAAACCACAAAGAAAGATATACCTGGGATAAAAGAGAGAGTGGTAAACAATAGCTTAATTTAAAAAATTTTTTAAGATAAGTTTTTTAGAGCAGTTTAGGCTCAGAGCAAAATTGAAGGGAATGTTCAGAGATTCCTCATATACCTGCTGCCCCTATAAAAGCATAGTCTCCCCAGTTATCAATATCCCTTACCAGGGAGTTACATTTGTTATAATTGATGAACCTACAATGACACATCATAATCACTCAAAGTTATAGTTTACATGAGAGTTCACTCTTGGTTTGCAAATTTTATGGCTTTTCACAAATATATAATGACATGTACCCATCATTATGGTATCATGCAGAGTACTTTCATTTCCCTAAAATTTCTCAGTGCTCTGCATATTAATTCCACCTCCTACCCAACCCCTGGCAATCACTGATGTTTTTATTGTCTCCATAGTTTTGCCTTTTCTAGAATTATTTTTTAAACTATGAATTATTTTACTATGAATTTAAATAACAAATAAAAAGAATCAAATGACTTCCTAAAATATAGCTAATTAAAATACTGCTCTTGTAATATTTGATAGTAATCAGACATGTTGTTTACATCATTGAAACTTAGTTGTGTGTGATTGGGTTCTGTACATAATAATTATTTTGTATAAAAATATCTATGTATTACTATGGTTTACATGTTTGTGATTTTAAGTGGATGATCTCTGAGATTTTACCATAGATTATTATTACTGCTGGACTATTTTTTTCTATTGATTATTTACTAAGAGCAGGATAAATATACTACCTCTAGCACTACTCATCAAGAAAACAGAAAAAAATATAAAAGAGAAGCCATGAGAAATGAAATAATCAGAATCAGGGGTAATAAAATTATAATGAAAACTTTTCTATCATAACATAATAAATTTAAAATATTGGTATAACTTACTGCATGTATGTTCATGTGAACATATGTAACCAAGGAGATGGGTTCAAGATGGCAGAGTAGAAGGACGTGAAGTCACTCCCTCTTGTGAAAGCACCGGAATCACAACTAACTGCTGAACAATTATCAACAGGAAGACACTGTAACTCACCAAAAAGATACCCCACATCCAAACACAAAGGAGAAGGCAAAATGAGATAGTAGGAGGGGCATAATGACAATAAAATCAAATCTCATAACCACTGGGTTGGTGACTCACAAACTGGAGAACAATTATACCACAGAAGTCCAGCGACTGTAGTGAAGTTTCTGAGCCCCACGTTAAGCTTCACAACTTGAGGGTCTGGCAACAGGAGGAGGAATCCCCAGAGAATCAGACTTTGAATGCTAGTGGGATTTGATTGCAGGACTTTGACAGGACTGGGGGAAACAGGGACTCCACTCTTGGAGGGCACACACAAAGCAGTATGCTCATCAGGACCCAGGGGAAGGAGCAGTGACCCCATAGGAGACTGAACCAGACCTACCTACTAGTGGTGGAGGGTGTCCTGCAGAGACAGGGGGTGGCTGTGACTCACTGCAGGGACAAGGACGCGGGCAGCAGAAGTTCTGGGAAGTACACCTCGTCATGAGCCCTCCCAGAGTCTGCAATTAGCCTGACCAGAGAGCCTGTAGGCTCCAGTGCTGGGTCCCCTCAGACCAAACAACCAACAGGAAGGGAACTCAGCCCCACCCAACAGCAGACAAGCGGATTAAAGTTTTACTGAGCTCTGCCCACCAGAGCAACACCCAGCTCTACCAACCACCAGTCCCTCCCAACAGGAAGCTTGCACAAGCCTCTTAGATAACCTCATCCAACAGACGGCAGACAGCTGAAGCAAGAAGAACTACAATTCTGCAGCCTGTGGAACCAAAACCACATTCACAGAAAGATAGACAAAATGAAAATGCAGAGGGCTATGTACCAGATGAAGGAAAAGATAAAACCCCAGAAGAACAACTAAATGAACTGGAGATAGGCAATCTTCCAGAAAAACAATTCAGAATAATGATAGTGGAGATGATCCAGGACCTCGGAAAATGAATGGAGTCAAAGATCGAGAAGATGCAAGAAGTGTTTAACAAAGACCTAGAAGAATTAAAGAAAAAACAAACAGAGATGAACAATACAATAACTGAAATGAAAAATGTATGAGAAGGAATCAATACCAGAATAACTGAAGCAGAAGTATGGATAAGTGACCTGGAAGACAGAATGGTGGAATTCACTGCTGCAGAACAGAAAAAGAAAAAGAATGAAAAGAAATGAAGACAGCCTAAGAGAACTCTGGGACAATATTAAACGCAACAACATTCACATAACAGGGGTCCCAGAAGGAGAAGAGAGAGAGAAAGGACCTGAGAGAATATTTGAAGAGATTATAGTCAAAAACTTCCATAACATGGGAAAGGAAATAGCCACCCAAGTCCAGGAAGTGCAGAGAGTCCCAGGCAGGATCCCAAGGAGAAACAGGCTGAGACACATAGTAATCAAATTCACAAAAATTAAAGACAAAGAAAAATTAAAAGCAACAACAGAAAAATGACAAATAACATACAGGGGAACTCCCATAAGATGAACATCTGATTTCTCAGCAGAACCTCTACAAGACAGAAGAGAGTGGCATGATATATTTAAATTGAGGAAAAGGAAGAACCTACAACCAAGATTACTCTACCCGCCAAGGGTCTCATTCAGATTCGACGGAGAAATCAAAAGCTTTACAGACAAGCAAAAGCTAAGAGAATTAAGCACCATGCAACCAGCTCTACAACAAATGCTAAAGGAACTTTTCTAAGTGGGAAACACAAGAGAAGAAAAGAACCTACAAAAACAAACCCAAAACAATTAAGAAAATGGTAATAGGAACATACATATCAATAATTACCTTAAACGTGAATGGATTAAATGCTCCAACCAAAAGACACAGGCTCATTGAATGGATACAAAAACAAGACCCATATATATGCTGTCTACAAGAGACCCACTTCGGACCTAGGGACACATACACACTGAAAGTGAGGGGATAGAATAAGATATTCCATGCAAATGGCAATCAAAAGAAAGCTGGAGTAGCAATACTCATATCAAGTAAAATAGACTTTAAAATAAAGAATGTTACAAGAGACAAGGAAGGACACTACATAATGATGAAGGGATCAATCCAAGAAGAAGATATAACAATTATAAATATATATGCACACAACATAGGAGCTCCACAATACATAAAGCAAATGCTAACAGCTATAAAAGAGGAAATCGAAAGTAAACAAAAATAGTGGGAGATTTTAACACCACACTTACACCAATGGACAGATCATCCAAAAAGAAAATTAATAAGGAAACACATCTTTAAATGACACAATTGACCAGATAGATTTAATTGATATTTATAGGAAATTCCATCCAAAAAGAGCAGATTACAATTTTTTCTCAAGTGCACATAGAACATTCTCCAGGATAGATCACATCTTGGGTCAGAAATCAAGCCTCAGTAAATTTAAGAAAATTGAAAGCATACCAAGCATCTTTTCTCACCACAACATTATGAGATTAGAAATAAATTGCATGGAAAAAACGTAAAAAAAAACCAAACACATGGAAGCTAAATAATACTTTACTAAATAACCAAGAGATCACTGAAGATATCAAAGAGGAAATCAAAAAATACCTAGAGACAAATGACAATGAAAACACGACGATCCAAAACTTATGGGATGCAGCAAAAGCAGTTCTAAGAGCGAAGTTTATAGGAATACAATCCTACTTCAAGAAATAAGAAAAATCTCAAATAAACAATCTACCCTTACACCTCAAGGAACTAGAGAAAGAAGAACAAACACAACCGAAAGTTAGTAGAAGAAAAGAAATCATAAATATCAGAGCAGAAATAAATGAAATAGAAACAAAGAAAACAATAGCAAAGATCAATTAAATTAAAAGCTGGTTATTTGAGAAGATAAACAAAATTGATAAACCTTTGGCCAGACTCATCAAGAAAAAGAGAGAGAAGACTCAAATCAATAAAATTAGAAATGAAAAAGGAGAAGTTACAACGGACACTGCAGAAATACAAAACATCATAAGAGACTTCTACAAGCAACTCTATGCCAATAAAATGGACAACCTGGAAGAAATGGACAAATTCTTAGAAAAGTATAACCTTCCAAGAATGAACCAGGAAGAAATAGAAAATATGAACTGACCATTCACAAGTAATGAAATTGAAACTGGGTTTAAAAATCTTCCAACAAACAAAAGTCCAGGACCAGATGGCTTCACAGGGTGAATTCTATCAAATATTTAGAGAAGAGTTAACACCCATCTTTCTCAAACTATTCCAAAAAAATGCAGAGGAAGGAACACTCCCAAACTCATTCTGTGAGGCCACCATCACCCCGAAACCAAAACCAGACAAAGATACTACAAAGAAAAAAGAAAATTACAGACTAATATCACTGATGAATATAGATGCAAATACCTCAACAAAGTACTAGCAAGCAGAATCCAACAACACATTAAAAGGATCATTCACCATGAGCAAGTGGGATTTATCCCAGGAATGCAAGGATTCTTCAATATACACAAATGAATGAATGTGATAAACCATATTAACAAATTGAAGGATAAAAAGCGTATGATCATCTCAATAGATGCAGAAAAAGCTTTTGACAAAATTCAACACCCTATTATGATAAAAACTCTCCAGAAAGTGGAAATAGAAGGAACCTACCTCAACATAATAAAGTCCATATAAGACAAACCCAAAGCAAACATCATTCTCAATGGTGAAAAACTGAAAGCATTTCCTCTAAGATCAGGAACAACACAAGGATGTCCACTCTCACCACTATTGTTCAACATAGTTTTGGAAGTCCTACCAAGGCAATCAGAGAAGAAAAAAAATAAAAGCAATACAAATTGGAACAGAAGAAGTAAAACTGTCACTGTTTGCAGATGACATGATGCTATACATAGATAATCCTAAAGATGCCACCAGAAAATTACTAGAGCTAATCAATGAATTTGTAAAGTTGCAGGATACAAAATTAATGCACAAAAATCTCTAGCATTCTTATACATTAACAACGAAACATCAAAAAGAGGAATTAAAGAAACACTCTCATTTACCATTGCAACAAAAAGAATAAAATACCTAGGAATAAATCTACCTAAGGAGGTAAAAGACTTGTACTCAGAAAACTATAAGACAATGATGAAAGAAATCAAAGATGACACAAACAGATGGAGAGATATACCATGTTGTTGGACTGGAAGAATCAATATTGTGAAAATGACTATACTACCCAGAGCAATCTACAGATTCAATGAAACCCCTATCAAATTACCAATGGCATTTTATACAGAACTAAAACAAAAAGTCTTAAAATTTGTATCGAGATACAAAAGACCCCGAATAGCCAAAGCAATCTTCAGGGAAAAAAACGGAGCTGGAGGAATTAGACTCTTTGACTTCAGACTATACTACAAAGCTACAGTAATCAAGACAGTATGGTACTGGCACAAAAACAGAAATATAGATCAATGCAACAGGATAGAAACCCAGAGATATACCCACACACATATGGTCAACTAATCTATGACAAAGGAGGCAAGGATATACAATGGAGAAAAGACAGTTTGTTTAATAAATGGTGCTGGGAAAACTGGACAGCTACATGTCAAAGAATGAAATTAGAACACTCCCTAACACCATACACAAAAATACACTCAAAATGGATTAAAGGCCTAAATGTAAGACCAGACACTATAAAACTCTTAGAGGAAAACATAGGAAGAACACTCCTTGACATAAATCACAGCAAGATCTTTTTTGACTCACCGCATAGAGTAATGGAATTAAAACCAAAAATAAATAAATAGGACCTAATGAAAGTTAAAAACTTTTGCACAACAAAGGAAACTATAAAAAAGACAAAAAGACAACACTCAGAATGGAGGAAATAGTTGCAGATGAATCAATGGACAAATGATTAATACCCAAAATATATAAACAACTAATGCAGCTCAATATTAAAAAAACAAACAACCCAATCAAAAAATGGACAGGAGACCTAAATAGAGATTTCTCCAAAGAAGACATACAGATGGGCAAAAGGCACATGAAAAGCTGTTCAACATCACTAATTATTACAGAAATGCAAATCAAAACTGCAATGAGGTATCACCTCACACCAGTCAGAATGAGAATCATGAGAAAATCTACAAACAACAAATGCTGGAGAGGGTGTGGAGAAAAGGGAACACTCTGGCACTGTTGGTGGGAAAGTAAATTGATATAGCCACTATGGAGAAAAGTATGTAGGTTCCTTAAAAAACTAAAAATAGAATTACCATTTGACCCAGCAATCCCACTACTGGGCCCAGAGAAAACGATAATTCAAAAAGACACATGCAGAGATTGGTTCAGGATGATGGAATAGAAGGACGTGCTCTCACTCCCTCTTTGGAGAGCACTGGAAGCACAACTAACTGCTGAACAATCATTGACAGGAAGACACTGGAACTCACCAAAAAAGATACCCCACATCCAAAGACAAAAGAGAAGCCACAGTGAGACAGTAGGATGGGCACAATCACAATAAAATCAAATCCCATAACTGCTGGGTGGGTGATTCACAAACTGGAGAACACTTATAACACAGAAGTCCACCCACTGGAGTGAAGGTTCTGAATGCCTGGTCAGGCTTACCAACCTGGGGGTCCGGCAATGGGAGGAGGAATTCCTAGAGAATCAGACTTTGAAAGCTAGTGAGATTTTATTTCAGGACTTTGACAGGACTGGGGGAAACAGAGACTCCACTCTTGGAGGGCACACACAAAGTAGTGTGCACATTGGGACCCAGGGCAAGGAGCAGTGACTCCATAGGAGACTGAAGCAGACCTACCTGCTAGTGTTGGAGGATCTCCTGCAGAGGCGGGGGGTGGCTGTGTCTCACTGTGAGGACAAGGACACTGGCAACAGAAGTTCCGGGAAGTACTCCTTGGAGTGAGACCTCCCAGCGTCCTCCATTAGCCCCACCAAAGAGCCAGGGTAGACTCCAGTGTTGGGTCACCTCAGGGCAAACAACCAATGGGGAGGGAACTGAGCCCCATCCATCAGCAGAAAAGCAGATTAAAGTTTTACTGAGCTCTGCCCACCAGAGCAACAGCCAGCTCTGCCCACCACCAGTCCCTCCCATCAGGAAACTTGCACAAGCCTCTTAGATAACCTCATCCACCAGAGGGCAGACAGCAGAAGCAAGAAGAACTACTATCCTGCAGCCTGTGGAACAAAGGCTACATTCACAGAAAGATAGACCAGATGAAAAGGCTGGCTATGTACCAGATGAAGGAACAAGATAAAACCCCAGAAGAACAACTAAATGAAGTGGAGATAGGCAACCTTCCTGAAAAAGAATTCAGGATAATGATAGTGAAGATGATCCAGAACTTTGGAAAAAGAATGGAGGCAAAGAGCGAGAAGATGCAAGAAATGTATAACAAAGATCAAGAAGAATTAAAGAACGAACAAACAGAGATGAACAATACAATAACTGAAATGAAAACTACACTAGAAGGAATCAATAGCAGAATAACTGAGGCAGAAGAACGGAGAAGTGACCTGGAACACAGAATGGTGGAATTCACTGCTGCAGAACAGAATAAAGAAAAAAGAATGAAAAGAAATGAAGATAGCCTAAGAGACTTCTGGGACAACAGTAAACACAACAACATTCAAATTATAGGGGTCCCAGAAGGAGAAGAGAGAGAGAAAGGTCCCGAGAAAATATTTGAAGAGATTATAGTTGAAAACTTCCCTAACATGGGAAAGGAAATAGCCACCCAAGTCTAGGAAGCACAGAGAGTCCCATACAGGATAAACCCAAGGAGAAAAACGCCGAGACACATAGTAATCAAACTGGCAAAAATTAAAGCCAAAGAAAAATTATTTAAAACAGCAAGGGAAAAATGACAAATAACATACAAGGGAACTCCCATAAGGTTAACAGCTCATTTCTCAGCAGAAACTCTACATGCCAGAAGGGAGTGGCATGACTTATTTAAAGTGATGAAAGGGAACAACCTACAACCAAGATTTCTCTACCCGGCAAGGATCTCATTCAGATTCGATGGAGAAATCAAAAGCTGTACAGACAAGCAAAAGCTAAGAGAATTCAGCACCACCAAACCAGCACTATAACAAATGCTAAAGGAACTTCTCTAAGTGGGAAACACAAGAGAAGAAGAGGACCTACAAAAACAAACACAAAACAATTAAGAAAATGATCATAGGAACATACATATTGATAATTACCTAAATGTGAATGGATTAAATGCTCCAACCAAAAGACACAGGCTCACTGAATGGATACAAAAACAAGATCCATATATATGCTGTCTACAAGAGACACACTTCAGACCTAGGGACACATACAGACTGAAAGTGAAGGGATGGAAAAAGATATTCCATGCAAATGGAAATCAAAAGAAAGCTGGAGGAGCAATACTCATATCAGATAAAACAGACTTTAAAATAAAGAATATTACAAGAGACAAGGAAGGACACTACATAATGATGAAGGGATCAATCCAAGAAGAAGATAGAACAATTATAAATATATATGCACCCAACATAGGAGCACCTCAATATGTAAGGCAACTGCTAACAGCTCTAAAAGAGGAAATAGACAGTAATACAAAAATAGTGGGGGACTTTAACACCTCAGTAACACCAGTGGACAGATCATCCAGACAGAAAATTAATAAGGAAACACAAGCTATAAATGACACACTAGACCAGATAGATTTAATTGATATTTATAGGACATTCCATCCCAAACCAGCAGATTACACTCACTTCTCAAGTGTGCACGGAACATTCTCCAGGATAGGTCACATCTTGGGTCACAGATCAAGCCTTGGTAAATTAAAGAAAATTGAAATCGTATCAAGTATCTTTTCTGACCACAACACTACGGGACTAGATATCAATTACAGGAAAAAATCTGTAAGAAATACAAACACATGGAGGCTAAACAACACACTACTTAATAACCAAGAGATCAATGAAGAAATCAAGTAGGAAATCAAAAAATACCTAGAAACAAATGACAATGAAAACACAACAACCCAAAACCTATGGGATGCAGCAAAAGCAGTTCTAAGAGGGACGTTTATAGCTATACAAGCCTACCTTAGGAAACAAGAAACATCTCAAATAAACAACCTATCCTTATACCTAGAGCAATTAGAGAAAGAAGAACAAAAAAACCTCCAAAGTTAGCAGAAGGAAAGAAATCATAAAGATCAGATCAGAAATAAATGAAAAATTCAACCCCCATTTATGATAAAAACTCTACAGAAAGTGGGCATAGAGGGAACCTACCTCATATAATAAGGGCCATATACGACAAACTCAGAGGAAACATCGTTCTCAATGGTGAAAAACTGAAAGCATTTCCTCTAAGATCAAGAAGAAGACAAGGATGTCCACTCTCACTACTATTATTCAACACAGTTTTGGAAGTCCTGGCCATGGCAATCAGAGAAGAAAAAGAAAAAAAAAAGGAATACAAATTGGAACAATAGAAGTAAAACTGTCACTGTTTGCAGATGACATACTATACATAGAGAATCCTAAAGATACCACCAGAAAACTACTAGAGCTAATCAATGAAGTTGGTAAAGTTGCAGGTTACAAAATTAATGCACAGAAATCTCTTGCATTCCTATACACTAATGATGAAAAATCTGAAAGGGAAATTAAGGAAGCACTCCCATTTACCATTGCAACAAAAAGAATAAAATACCCAGGAATAAATCTACCTAAGGACGTAAAAGACTAGTACACAGAAAACTATAGGACATTGTTGAAAGAAATCAACGATGACACAAACAGATGGAGAGATATACCATGTTCTAGGACTGCAAAAATCAATATTGTGAAAATGACTATACTAACCAAAGGAATCTACAGATTCAATGCAATCCATATCAAATTACCAATGGCATGTTTTAAAGAACTAAAACAAAAAATCTTAAAATTTGTATGGAGACACAAAAGACTCCGAATAGCCAAACTGGTCTTGAGGGAAAAAACGGAGCTGGAAGGATCAGACTCCCTGACTTCATACTGTACTACAAAGCTACAGTAATCAAGACAATATGGTTCTGGCACAAACACAGAAATATAGATCAATGGAACAGGATGGAAAGCCCGTAGATAAACCCATGCACCTATGGTCAGCTAATCTATGACAAAGGAGGCAAGGATATACAATGGAGTAAAGACAGTCTGTTTAATAAATAGTCCTGGGAAAGCTGGACAGCTACATGTAAAAGAATGAAATTAGAACACTCCCTAACACCATACACAAAAATAAACTCAAAATTGATTAGAGACCTAAATGTAAGACCGGACACTATAAAACTCTTAGAGGAAAACATAGGAAGAACAGTCTTTGACATAAATCATGGCAAGATCTTTTTTGATCCACCTCCTAGAGTAATGGAAATAAAAACTAAAATAAACAAATGGGACCTAATGAAACTTAAAAGCTTTTGCAAAGCAAAGGAAACTACAAACAAGACAGAAAGAGAACCCTCAGAATGGGAGAAAATATTTGCAGACGAAACAACTGACAAAGGATTAATCTCCTCAATATATAAACTGCTCATGCAGCTCAATATTAAAAAAACAAACAACCCAATCCAAAAATGGGCAGAAGACCTAAATAGACATTTCTCCAAAGAAGACACACAGATGGCCAAGAAGCACATGAAAAGCTGCTCAACATCACTAATTATTAGAGAAATGCAAATCAAAACTACAATGAGCTAGAATGGGCATCATCACAAAATCTATAAACATCAAATTATGGAGAGGGTGTGAAGAAAAGGAAATCCTCTTGCACACTTGGTGGGAATGTAAATTGATACAGCCACTATGGAGAACAGTATGGAGGTTCCTTTAAAAACTAAAAATAGAATTACCATATGACCCAGCAATCCCACTACTGGTCATATACCCAGAGCAAACCCTAATTCAAAAAGACACATGCACCCCAATGTTCATTGCAGCACCGTTTACAATAGCCAAGCCATGGAAGCAACCTAAATTCCCATTAACAGATGAGTGGATAAAGATCTGGTACATATATACAATGGAATATTACTCAGCCATGAAAAGGAACGAAATTGGGTCATTTATAGAGATGTGGATGGACCTAGAGACTTTGATATAGAGTGAAGTAAGTCAGAAAGAGAAAAACAAATATCGAATATTAACGCATATATGTGGAAAGTAGAAAATTGTTACAGATGAACCAGTTTGCAAGGCAGAAATAGAGACACAGATGTGGAGAACAAACTCATGGACATCAGAGGGGAAAGTGGGGGTGGGTTGGTGGTGGTGGTGGTATGAACTGGGATTTTGGGCTTGACATATATACATTAATATATATTAAAAAGGTAAGTAATAAGAACCTGCTGTATATAAAAACTAAAATGCAAAAACAGAAACTATGTAACCAATATTGACTCAGTTAAATGTTTATTGACCTATATATATAATAGAGGTGGAAACAGTTTTCTTTGAAGATAACTGCTTACAAAAGTTGCCAGACCTAGACATTTTTTTATAGTAAACTGATAATACCTTCCTAATTTGATTTTTTTTCAGACAATTTTAAATCTCTGGCAGATAAGAGTGGCACCTTTTATGACTTCTCCATTTTTTTAATCTTTAATGTCAACATTACTTTCTTTTTGTGAGTATTTGTGAACATAATTAACACTTATGTTAGAAAATTTATAAAATATGGACAAACAAAAAGAGGAAAATGATAGTGATCCCAAAATAAATATTCTTAACAATTTAATGTGTATTTTTTCAAATATGTATGTGTGCACATGCATGTATGTCTATGGATATATTTTCTAGGAAATCATATTTGGTGGCATGTAGATATTTAGATATACTATCTCTTTCCACTAAGACGAGGCATCTCAATCTCTAATACCTCATGGTACATGTTATATCTCCCTTAAATGCTCATCATAGCCATTTTTAATAAACCTCATTTCTTCCATTAGCTATTTACAAACCATACTGAACATTTAGAATTTTAAGATTTTCTGCCATCCTAAATACTGTTGCATTGAGTGTCTTTGAACCAAATTCATAGGATAATCCCATGGGTTTTTTTTGGGATAAATTCTGAAAAATGGAATTGCCACATCAAAGGGTATTTGCATTAAGGCTTTTGTAAATATTGTTTATTAGCCTTCCAGTAGTTTGTGCCCACTTTTACTGCCATCAGCTCTGTGTGACACTGATTTCTTCACAATCTTAATTAATACTTTACAAAATTGCAGTGAGTCATTCTTCCATGTTTCTTAAAGTTCTGGAGGTTAACTTTAAAATATCCAATTGAAAATCTAGTCTGCAAAAATCCTCAACTAAATATTAGCAAATCAAATCCAACAATACATTAAAAGAATCACACACCATGATCAAGTGGACCTTATTTCAGGGATTCAGGGATAGTTCTAGATCTGCAAATCAATCAACATCATATACCACATTAACAAGAAAAAGGAGAAAACTCATATGATCATCTCAATATGCAGAAAAATCATTT
Source organism: Balaenoptera musculus (assembly GCF_009873245.2). NCBI lineage: Eukaryota > Metazoa > Chordata > Mammalia > Artiodactyla > Balaenopteridae > Balaenoptera > Balaenoptera musculus. The sequence continues at coordinate 149,471,564 of NC_045785.1, forward strand.
GACAAAATTCAACACCAATTTATGATTAAAAACTCTCAGTTAAGTGAGTATAGAGGAAACGTACTGCTACATAATAAAGACCTATGTGACAAACCCACATTTAACATCATACTCAATGATGAAAACCTGAAAGCTTTTCCTCTAAGATCAGGAAAGAGACAAGGATACCTCCTCTCCTCACTTTCAGTCAACGTAGAATTGGAGGTTGTAACCACAGCAATTAAAAAAGAAAAAGAAATAAGAGGCATCCATATTGGAAAGGAAGAAGTAAAACTGATACTATTTGCAGATCACAAGACACAATAAACTGTAAGGAATCCACTAAAAAACCATTAGAACTAATAAATGAATTCAGTGAAGTTGCATGATACAAAATTAATATAAAGAAATCCATTGCATTTCTATATGCTAATTAATGAACTATCAGAAAAAGAATTTAAGAGAACAATCCCATTTACAATTGCATTAAAAAGAATGAAGTACCTAGAAATAAACTTAACCAAGGGAGATGAAAGACCTGTACTCAAAAAGCTACAAGACACTGATGAAAGAAATTGAAGATGACACGAATAAATGGAAAGATATAATGTGCTCATGTACTGGAAAAATGAATATTGTTAAAATGTCCCTATTACCCAAAGCAATATACAGATTTAACACAATTCCCATGGCGTTTTTCACAGAACTAGAACAAATAATCCTAAAATTGGTATGGAACCACAAAGGACCCCCCAAATAACAAAACATTCTGAAAGAGAAGGACAAAGCTGGAGGTATCACACTCCCTGATTACAAACCATACTACAAAGCTATGGTCATCAAAGCAGTAGGGCACTGGCACAAAAACAGACACATTGATCAATGGAACAGAATAGAGAGCCCACAAACAATACCACACTTATATGGTAAATTAATCTACAACAGAGGAGACAAGAATATACAATGGGGAAAATATAGCCTCTTCAATAAGTGGTGCTGGGGAAACTGGACAGCCACATGTAAAAGAATGAAACTAGACAACTTTTTGACAACATATTATAAAAAAAGCTCAAAATAGATTAAAGACTTAAAGGTAAGAACTGAAATCACAAATCTCCTAGAATAAAATTCAAGCACTATGCTCTTTGACATCAGTCTTAGCAATATTTTTTTGATATCTCCTCAGGCAAAGGCAACAGAAACAGCAGTCAACAAATGGTACTACATCAAACTAAAAAAGCTTTTATGCAGTGAAGGAAACCAGCAACAAAATGAAAAGGCAACCTACTGAATGCAAGAAGATATTTGCAAATCATATATATCCAGTAAGGGCTTAATATCCAGACTATATAAAGAATGCATACAACTTAATATCAAAAGAACAAACAATCTGATTTAAAAATGGGCAGAGAACTTGAACATTCTTCCAAAGAAGATAAACAGCCAACATGAAAAAATGGTCAACATCACTAATCATCAGGGAAATGCAAATCAAAATCACTACAAGATATACTTCACACTTGTCAGAATGGCTATTATCAAAAAGACAAAAAATATGGTTGGTGAGAATGTGGAGAAAAAGGATACCTCATTCACTGTTGGTGGGAATGTAAATTGGTGTAGCTACTGTGGAAAATAGTATGGATGATCTTCAAAACATAAAAAATATAACTACCATATGATCCAGGAATTCTACTTATAGATATTTACTGGAAAAAACTAAGAACACTAGAAAAGATATATGCACCCTACGTTCATTGCAGCATTATTTACATTAGCCAAGATATGGAAGTGACTTAAGTGTCCATCAATAGATGAATGGATAAAGAGGAAGTGTTATAGGTACACAATGGAATATTACTCAGCCATAAAAAATGAAATCTTGCCATTTGTGACAAATGGATGGACCTAAAACGGATAATGCTAAGTGAAATGTTAGTCAGAGAAAGACACATACCATATGATTTCACTTATGTGTGGAATCTAAAAAACAAAACAAAACAGAAACAGACTCATAGATACAGAGAAACCTCAGGGTTGCCAGAGGGGAGAGGGTGGAGGGGATGAGCAAAATAGGTGAAGGGGATTAGGAGGTACAAACTTTCAGTAATAAAAGAAGTCACAGTGATATAATGTACAGCATAGGGAATATAGTCCATAATATTGTAATAAATTTGTATGGTGACAGATGATAACTAGACATCATGTTGATCGTTTCATAATGTATATAATTTATAAATTATAAAAATAATGTATAAAATAGAATCACTATGTTGTACACCCGAAAGTAGTAACATTGTAAATTAATATACTTCAAGAAAAAAATAAAAGGACAAGAGGGACTGTCTACTAGTCAACAACAAATGCAGCTAAGGGAAGGAGCCCTCAGAAGCCCAAATAAGAATATGAAGGATGAAGAAAAGTGTGGAATGACCAGAGGCTTGGGGAAATTCTTCATTGTTCAGAGAAGAATAATGAGGAAGGGAGACATATACTTCCTGTGATTTTAATGTTATTTTAAGAAGTAGCACAGACAGATTTAATTTTCTCTAATGTCTTTTAAGTTTAGTCACTAAGGAGAAGGATCATTATACTGGAAAGAGTTTACTATCAGAGTAGGAAAGTAGGGCAATTTTGCCTGAGTTTAAGCCCACAGTTTCAGATAAATTTCCTCCTAAAGTAAAGAAAAACTAGGAGGACCACGCAGCACATGACTCCAATTTTCAAATATCTTAGAGACTACTCCGTGCAAGAAGGATTAGAGTTTTTCTTTGCAACTCTGGAAATAAATCAGGATCATGTGGAGGGAATTATGGGAAAAAATTTAATGACTCACAGATAGGTGCCTCCTTATCCCAAGTGACAACATTGCCTGAGAGGAGACAAGTAGCAGAAGGGGAACCAATCATTCAATATCTAGAAGCGAAGAATGAAAAATGATTATACTCTACACATAATAGCAGGAGGATGTTACAAATTAGTAATTATGCACGGGAGACCTCAAAGAAGAAAGATCATCTCCATCTACAAATTAGTCCTTTATTTCTAAGGAGAAGCTTAAATTCTTACCTCTTTAATTTATCTTCATTCCTGGTCTCCTCACAACTTAATGCAGTATTTTCCTTACTCATCATGGGACATTTTTGTACTTGTCTTTAGGGAACTTCACAGAGTTATTTTATTTGTGTGCACTTCCATCCAGGGAATTATAAGCTCCTTGATGACAGGGGAGATACCTTACTGAAATATGTGCACTCCCCAACGCCTAGCCTAAAGACTGTTAAGCTTGGGGTGCTCAAAAATATTTGTTGAAGTAAAGAGCGGTGTCTTTACCCTGAAGACTCACTAAGTGAGAGCCAGAGGAAATAGCTAACCATCTTAACACTTTAACTGTGAAAGACAGGGGTACTTATTCATTGTGTCATAAAATCATTTAGAGCAGGCCCCCAAATTTGGAACATTTCATTATATATTTTTCATGTATTAAGTATCTCAGTACTATTACTGTGAGAAATGTCACAAAAGATACTCAGCCAAGCTCTTCATGTGTTCCAATGTACAGGAGGGCTAAAGTTGATAAAGTAAAAGGTAAGGGGTATAATGCAATGTCATGTAACAGTGAGGCAATTACTGGAACAGCTAAGAACTTTGCCTCTTGATTACCTAAGATGTGATCAGGGCAGTACCCTTTTGTAGCAGAGACTGCTGGAATCTCCAGTATCCAGTTTCCTCTTCTTCATTAGTAACAGGACCCTGTATTTTTAACTGGGCCACTGGCCACCTTCCTAAAGGCTTCATTTCTCAGCTTCTCTTACTGCCATGTGACCATATTCTGGCTAGAGAGATGTAAGAGGAGTGTCTGGAAAGTGTCTGTACAGGGATAAGTGTTCCCTTCCTCCATTCTTCCTCTGCTGAATGGAGTTTGGACCATGAGCTGAGATGGATTCTCTAATGGAAGGATCCCAGGTTTCTGTGGATAATGGAGCCACCGTTTGAGCCCTGGGCCAACCATGATTCTTAACCTGAGAGAGAAGAAAACTGCTATCTTGTTTAAACTCCCGTTTGTTTTTTTTTTCTCCTGCCTTTTACAGCTTAATATAATCTTAACAGATATATCAGCACTTCCTGAAGCAGTGACATATAAAAATGACGGGAACAATGTGGGTATAGCAATGACAGTGAATATTTTTGTAGACACAGTGAGTCACTTTTATATTTAGGTAGTGATTGAATTTTACTTAGTATTAACTTGTTTTTTATTGGCTGTCTTATAAAATGTTTTAAGTGTGCCAACAAATATTTAATCTTCAAAATTTCTGCAAACAAACATTTTGAGAACCACTTGAATAAGGAAAGAATAATCCCTCTACTACATGTGTGTTTCCTTCTGCCCATCTCCTATCACACATTTAAAAGTGGCCTTAGGTGCACAGGGTCTTGGGTGTCCTCTGACTTTTGACCTAATAAAGGCTGCTCTTAATGTGTTCACTATGACTAAGCTAGAGCCTTGGAGTAAAAATGTGAAGCAAGTTCCAGCCTCTGTATGGCTATAAAAATCAGTGAATATTTTTTAAAATTAAATTAATTAATTAATTTATTTTTGACTGCATTGGGTCTTCATTGCTGTGTGTGGGCTTATTCTCGTTGCAGCGAGCAGGGGCTACTCTTCATTGTGGTTCGCGGGCTTCTCATTGCAGTGGCTTCTCTTGTTGCGGAGCATGGGCTCTAGGCACATGGGCTTCAGTAGTTGTGGCTCGCAGGCTCAGTAGTTGTGGTTCACGGTCTCTAGAGCACAGGCTCAGTAGTTATGGTGCACAGGCTTAGTTGCTCCGCAGCATGTGGGATCTTCCTGGACCAGGGCTCGAGAACCCTTGTCCCCTGCATTGGCAGGTGGATTCTTAACCACTGCACTACCAGGGAAGCCCAAAACCAGTGAATATTTTTGAATGTATTGTAAGACCCAGTAATGATTATGTTGTAATTTTTCCTGACCTGATTTCCCATCTCTGTGAAGTTCTTTTATTGGAGCCCACTTAGCTCCCCTGGACACTAGAAATTTGTGTAGCCATGAATCTGAATCTAAACTGTTGTTCAAGAGGAGTTATGAGATTCCTTTCCTTGTAAGCATCTTATACACTGTGGAGAAGCATGCTGAGGCATTGGAGAGCCCATTAAGTAATGTCAGGGATGAGAGAATCAAGGGCTAGGATGGTGTCATTTTTATCTTTTCCTTTTGTTATGTTGTTTTTTGGGGGGGGTATCATATAGTATATTTATATGAAAGGAACAATATATTTTACTATACTATTATGAAATAAATTTATGGATTTCTAGTTTTGAACCATTTCTGGAATAGTCCTACTTGTTCACTTTGCATGATTCTTTTTATTCATTCTCTTTATTTAACATTTGATTTAAGATTTTAGCATTTATATTAGGAAATGAACCAGAAATGTATTTTCTTTTCATTTGCCATCTTTGGCAAATTTTACTATGGGCACAATTTTATTTCTATACTCTGTAATAGTTTAAATAATATTTTTATTTTTATTTATTTATTTTTTTAATATTATTTATTTATTTATTTATATTTTTGGCTGTGTTGGGTCTTCGTTTCTGTGCGAGGGCTTTCTCTAGTTGTGGCAAGCGGGGGCCACTCTTCATCGCGGTGCGCGGGCCTCTCACAGTCGCGGCCTCTCTTGTTGCGGAGCACAGGCTCCAGACGCGCAGGCTCAGTAGTTGTGGCTCACGGGCCCAGCCGCTCCGCGGCACGCGGGATCCTCCCAGACCAGGGCTCGAACCCGTGTCCCCTGCATTGGCAGGCAGACTCCCAACCACTGCGCCACCAGGGAAGCCCCTAAATAATATTTTTATTATTTATTTATTGAGGTTTAAAAGAAGTCATAAAACTGGGTTATTTTCTTTATTTGAAGGCACTTTTCTTTGTGGTGGTTTTAAATATGCCCACAAATTCTTTGATGCATCTCCCTTCAAGTGGTGGAGCCTAATTCCTCTCCTCTTAATACAGGCTGGGCTTAGTGATGTGATTCTAATGAATAAAATAAAAGCATAAGGGATAGTGAGCAACTTTGGAAACCAGGTCAGAAAAGGCACTATGAAGTCTTCCTCTGTCTTTCAGATTGCTCATTCTAGAAGAAGCCAGGTGCCCTTAGGAGAGGTCCATGAGATGAGGAACTGAAGTCTCCGGCTAATAGCCATGTGAGTGAGCCTTCTTGGAAGTTGATCATCCAACCCTGTCAAACCTTTAGATGACTATAGTCCCAGTCAACATGAGTGACACTATCAAGAGAGTGAGAAGACAACCCACTGAATGGGAGAAAATATTTGCAAATTAAATATCTGGTCAGGGTTTAATATACAGAATCTGGAAAGAACTCCTGCAACTCAGTAGCAAAAAGACAAACAGCCCAATTTAAAAATGGGCAAAAGTCTTGAATAGACATTATCCAAGGAAGTTGTAGGGCAGGAATAAAAAGGTAGACATAGAAAATGGACTTGAGGACATGGGGTGGGAGGGTGAAGCTGGGGCGAAGTGAGAGTAGCATCAACATATATACACTATGGAATGTAAAATAGTTGGCTGGTGGGAAGCAGCAGCATAGCACTGGGAAATTGGCTCGGTGCTTTGCGATGACCTAGAAGGGTGGGATAGGGAGGATGGGAGGGAGGCTCAAGAGGGAGGGGATATGGGGACATGTGTATGCATATGGCTGATTCACTTTGTTGTGCAACAGAAACTAACACAGTACTGTGAAGCAATTATACTCCAATAAAGATCTATTTTAAAAAAAACATAAAAAGATACTAAACATCATTAGTTGTTAGGGAAATGCAAATCAGGCCCACTTTGCACCATGTAGGATGGCTATAATAATAATTTTTTAATGGAAAATAAAATGTTGGTGAGAATGTAGAGAAAATGGAACACTTGAACATTGATAGTGAGAATGTAAAAGCCACTGTGGAAAACAGTTTGGTGATTCCTCAAAAATTAAACATAGAATTACCATATTACCCAGCAATTCCAATCCTAACTATATATCAGAAAGGATTGAAAAAAGAGACTCACAGAGATGGATAAATCATCTGATTTATCTGTTTTTACATACCATCTGATAAATTGTATTTTTCCTACAAAATGACGTATTTCATGGATGTTTTCAATTTCATTAGAATACAGAGGATACGCTATTTTTAAAAAGTATTGAATCTCTTTAACATCTATAGTGATATCTTCTTTCTAATTCATGGGTATTTGTAGATTTGTTATTTTGTGAAATTACAATTGGCTAAATTCTGTTTGTTTAATTGACGACTTTACAGAACCTACTCTTAGATTTACTTATCGTTTCTGTTGTTTCTGTTTTCTAGTTATTAATTTCTTTTCTTTTAAGATTTATTTATTGTTCATTTACTTTATTTTTGGCTGTGTCAGGTCTTAGCTGCAGCACGCAGGATCTTCGTTAAGGCATGCAGGATCTTTTGTTGCGGCACGTGGGCTCTTCTTTGTGGTGGGCTTCTCTCTAGTTGTGGCATGTGGGTTTTCTCTCTCCAGTTGTGGTGCACAGGCTCCAGGGCACGTGGGCTCTGTAGTTTGTGGCATGCAGGCTCTCTAGTTGAGGCATGTGAGCTCTGCAGTTGTGGCACGCGGGTTTAGTTGCCCCGCAGCATGTGGGATCTTAGTTCCCTGACCAGAGATTTAACCATAATAGTTTCTCTCAAAACACTAATTTCTATTATTTAGTATATGAAAAAGACATTTGATACCAATATGAATATCTTCTTTTTCTTTTTTTTTTTAATCTCTGGATAGTTACAATATTTTTTAATATCTGAATTTCATAAATTTTCTCCATGCAGGGCAGGGCCTCTTATCATCAAACTTGCATTTGTTTAGTAAGCTTTAAAGATTCAAACAATGTAGTCTTTTTCTTCCTAGTCTGGGAAACTATCTTCATTATTTGCTAATTAATGCTTCACCTCTTCTTTCTTTCTTTTATTTTTCTCATATCTAGATCTGTGTACACATGTGAGTGCATGTGTGTATGTGTGTGTGTATATATAATTTACAGTTTTGTCCATGGTTAATTATGGAGAATTTAATCCGGTTTTCTCATGATCTCTTTGGGTTTTTTTTCTGGATTCAATAATCTATTGATTATTGCTGTTTTTAGACTCTCCTATGTTTTATTCATATGTAAAATTTCTTGATATCAAGTCATTATATCTTACAAATGCCTCATTGTTTTATGAATTCTATGTTACAAAAATATATGAGAGATTTCTAATATCATGTTTTGGACTTGTTATTCCCTTGTTTATTGCAGTACATTGATTTGTAGAAGAATACTGTCTCTGATTTCTCAGATTGGCCTCTTTTATTTTCAGTTGCAGTATCTTCCTTTATGTTTAGTGATGTTTTGTTTGCTCACCACAGAGAGAGATTTAGGCTTATTCAAATGGGAGGTGAGAAGGGATTGATGATGAGATTTATGGAAAGCTTTAAAATCTCCCAGGTTCAGACAAAATGAGAAGAGGCAAATATTGATTTATCTTAGTTTACACTTGCTGGATCATAGGTACAATAGCTTGGGTTGAATAGGATGGGGCTGAGGACTAGGGACACTTTTTGCAGGAAGATTTAATATAGATATCGTTTTTCCTCTGACTTTATTGTGGCAACAGCTGTAAATTAGTACACGTTCTTTAATTGCTCCCTTTAAGTTGAGGGAATGGTTTCTAGCATGTTTCCCCAGCACAGGGAAAAGTCAAGGGCAAGAACTCCGTTAAGGTCCCTACACTGTGTGCACTTTAACACTTACCTTTCCTAAAGCTGCTGTAACATTTAAGATTACCCTTCTAAACCCTGCCCCAGGATCCTCTAAACAGCTATACCCCCCGATCTCAGTTAAAGTTGTTTGCATGTTTCAACCAGCATTTTTCCTTTAACTTATTTGGCAGTCTGATTCTTTTTATCCAGTGAATATCTTGCTAGGTTTCTCATGTACTACCTGCAACAGGACCATGGTGCCCTCCCCTAGTTTATTATACAGGTATGGATTACTCCTTCTTTTTTATATTCCTTGGTCATATGCCTCTGCTCAAGCTACCATCTCGACCCAGAAGTCCTATTGCTTACTTTTTGAAGTACAGATATCTATATTCTGGTTTGCATATTTAAGACTGGGTGGAAGGTTGGCATTGCTGTTCTGGAACTCACATTCCACAGATAGTGCTCACAACTCACCTGTCATTACAAGAATTTTTAACTGTTAATCTGAGCTGGGCATCTGTGTTTATTTGCACCATGCCACTGAAGAGTTCTGGAGGTTTTGCACATGATTTTCCTACAGAAAAGCAGCAGAATTCGGGATGAGGTGTACAGTTCAATTTTTTTTTAGGCTGTGTTGGGTCTTCGTTTCTGTGCGAGGGCTTTCTCTAGTTGTGGCAAGTGGGGGTCACTCTTCATTGCAGTGTGCAAGCCTCTCACTATCGTGGCCTCTCTTGTTGCGGAGCACAGGCTCCAGAAGCGCAGGCTCAGTAGTTGTGGCGCACGGGCCCAGTTGCTCCGCGGCATGTGGGATCTTCCCAGACCAGGGCTCGAACCCGTGTCCCCTGCATTAGCAGGCAGATTCTCAACCACTACGCCACCAGGGAAGCCTACATTTGTTTTTAATATTCAGACTGGAGTGTAGCATACTGAATGGCCTGTATACTTCTGATTGTTCCACAGAATTGACCACTTTGAGGAAACCCCATACAACCTCAGAATCAAGCAGATACAGAGCACCGCTTTGAAAAAGGTTACCCTGCATCTTACAACAAAGGTCATTCATGGCTAAAGAATTGTTTTCTCATCCCACGGGCTGCAGAGCCTAGTGCTGCTGTCAGGCTCTCTCAGGCGTCCAGCACAGGTACTGCAGGGCAGTTCATCCCCAGCGTCTTCCCCTCCCACAGCCGTGCAGTGGAGACCACAGAGGCACCAGGATGCTGGAGAACAAAGCAAGTATCGAAGCACCGGCTCCTTGCAGAACCAAAGGTGTGCTCTCGTCTCCAACCAAGTTTAACATGTACAGTCAGTAATACCCCCCCATCTATGCAGAAATATTGCCTAGGACTACCCTCACCCTCAATCTTGCTCATAATTAAGTTCAAGAACAGAATGAGATGATAGTCCAGCTACAGAATAGGAGGCAGTGGGCAGAAGAGTAGGAGCACAGACTTCAGAGTCAGACCTGGAATCGACACCATTCACTAGTCATGGGACTGTGGACAAGTTTTTGAACCACACTGAGGATCAGTTTCTTCTCCTGCAAAAAAGGGAATAATACCTACTTCGAAAGACTGTTGTGAGAATCAAGAGCACAACATGGTGTTCAAATTTTATTTCCTTCTCTTCCCTAGAGCAGCACATGATGTTATTTCCAGGAGGCATAAAAATATAAAGCTTTATCTAGAGTACTGAAGAACTGGTAGGGAGCCTGAGAGATAGAGATTTTATGTCTCTTCTTTCTCTTGGTTATGGTATCAGAGGAAATACAGACATATTTTCTTAGCTTCAAACAACCAAAAAAGATGGTGCCATTAGGAGATGGGAAATCTAATTTGAACACCATTTGCAAACCTAATTTTCAGGCAGAATTTGAAAACAACACAACAAAAAACTCCATTCTTTTATTAGAGGATTACCTACTTAATACAATTATAGAACACTAATTTTTTTGTGTCACAGTAGAGAATAAAACTGGCAATTAATGGGGTCATATTTGAATGTCCTGACCACTCACCTATGGCTGGGAAGGAGGAGCCCATGATCTTCCTGACTAGGGCACATGGAAGAGTTGCCCTGGCTCAGGTGAAACCCACCTTTGTGTAGTGGCTAGAGCCTCACAGGCAGAAAGGGTGCTTGTTTCCTGATGATGTAAGATAATATCGGAAAATGCTTTGCACACTGTGAAATAGTTTACAAAGCAGGGCAATACTAATGTAAATATTAACCCAGTTTAGTAACAACTTTGGCTATTTTATTTTGTCATATATATAATAATAGGTAGGGACTGGTTATGGAATTAAATAACCTAGAAATCATGAGTTGTGAATTGCAATTGTCTATGTAATTTATCAGCTTTGACTTTCATGTTCTTTGAGCATCACTTTGTAACTCTTCTCTGTGCCTTTCTAATGGATCCATATATTATGTCCCATCACAAGCGGAACTGCAAGAAGACACCTCTGCTCGGAGCAGAGGCTGGGTCTTCCGATCGCATCTCCCTTCTTTCTTCAGTGAGATCCTCTTCTTCTGGAAGCTGGTTTCACATGGTGGCTTAGATTTTTCCATCTTTGTATCTAGCACCATTTGAAATCAGTGTTTTAGGAGTAAGAATTGCAGCACAGCAAAAGGCCAACCGCAGAGGAGCTGCTGTTGGTGGGATCAGCTCCCCTCCTCCTGCCACCTGAGCTGGTTCAAGAAAGGAAGAACTTGAGAAGCAAAGTACACTCTTGAGTGTGTTGGGCTGCGGAGGGGGACAGGGCAGGGATGGGGTTGTGTTCAAAAGAAACTCAGAGGCTTGAGCAGAGCCAGAGGTTGTGATAGTCTTTCTGTTGACAGGGAGCGGCAGCCACCAGCAGTAGCCTGTTGGTAGGGCCTTTGAGCACATGCTTGGGCAATGCTGGGTTGGGTACTTGATTGCAATAGGCAAGGGGAGGGCTGTGTCCCAGGAGGACTATCTCATCACTTCAGCACAGTCCACCTGCTCCTAGATGCCATGGAGCATTCAGCAACAGTTGCCGAGCAGCTGAAATCAAACTTGCCACCTGCAGTGTCAAGGTGCCGGACCCCACCCAGCACCACTGGACCCATCTCTTACACAGGCTGACCGATTTCTCCTGGTGTTCAGAGTCTGTTTTTGTCTAGCACCATTTGAAATCGGTTATGATGTAGGGGGAAAAGCAGCAGCCTCGAGGCCTCATGCCAAGTCTGGTCAGCAACAGCCTGTGGCTTCCTGGAAGATGGATGGGCAGAGAGAGGGGGAGGAAGGTTACATTTTGTCCGACTAACTTCTTTAACTACAATACTTTATGCAGAAGTAATAGATCAGTTAATGGATTTTTAAAAACAAATCACTAAAATTTATCTGATGTCCTCAGTTTGCTGAAATATGGTAGTTCTATAAACTCTATAAATTGGTTGCTGTTGAATTATCTTTCTGTTCATGTGTCCTGACCTTAGTAAATGTTTTACTATATTTAATTTATCATATCTTTGTTTTCTATCCTTTATTTTTCATTCCTAATTGTATGATGATGAGAAGTGAGGTCTTGAAAAGTTAATTTGCTGTGCAGATCTTGCTTACTTCATAAAGAATTTGAAGTCTGTTATAGCAGACAGATATTAAAAATGTAGCCTATGAAGACAAGAATGAAATTCTATGAGCCAAGAAATAAAATGAGAAAAAAGATTACAGAAGAGAGACATGTTGCAGACCTGGGCTAAAGGATGCTACTTATTGAATGGGAAACTGATCTCGGTTCCCAGTGGGCTGCAGCCCTGTAGCCTCTGCAGTGAGTGTTCCCTCAGAAACACTGGCATAACTGAGCCTGTACTTACATGTCCCTTAGAGGGAGGAGCACTGATGAATTCAGCTGCGTTATAAGAGATTCAGGAGTATTGCTACTTTTGGTTCTTCGTTTCTATCAACCTTTGTAGACAGAGTGAACCAGTTCTGTAAAGGTATTCAGAGATGAGCCACATTTGATTTCACAGGGGATTAAACTTGGGGACTCTTTAGGTAGGAGGGCTGTGTCCCCTTGATTGACCTTTTTGCACAGGAGATGCAGCGTCAGCTCTGACCTACTTGCAGGACTTTTATTTCATGCCAGTGGTTCTACATAAGTGGTGGCATCTCAACCACCTGGGAAGCCTTTCTAAGTCCACCTCCTGCCCGTCCTCCCCCAGCTGGCTGCCCTGCCCAATCGGGTGGAGGTGGGACAGGTGAAGCATCTGTTGGGAAAACTTCCCCGTGAATGGAATGCACCCTTTCACTGCAGCTGCAGTGATGTTTCAGGCTGTTGACTGGAGAATTCATGTTTTAATCCCCAGGATGCAGTGGCGGGACCAGTTAAGACTCTGAATTGTTTTATTCACCTTTCTGCTGAGGTAGCTACAATAGACCTATGGGCATAACAGCTTTGGGTCAACTGTAACAAACTGAACAACTTTTGATTCACCTACTGTGTCCCTAGCTCCAGCCAATGTATGCCAAATAAAGCAAGTAACTCATGGATTCTGCCAGCAGGTTGCTGTGATTCCAGTCCCCAAATAAGAAAGTGCTAGATGATTGAGTTTAACATGAAAGCACAGAAACAATGACTTGGGATATCTTTTCCATAAAAGTAGTTTCTGGTGCTCCCATGAATGCTTGATTTTAAACAGTGCTCATGGATGTGTCATGAGAAACAAAATGCATGTCCCCTACTTGTAACTGATGGGCCACTCACCAGGATTATTTTTCTTTATGCATCTGGAGGTTGACAGCTCTTAACCTAAAATTAGCATTCCAAGGTGGTTTTTGCTAATAAATTGCTAAGCAGAATGTTTCTTTTGGAGACATCTTGAGTCTGATTTTCGAGACCATGCTTTCCACTTAGGCAGAGAAGGCTTTGTCAGGCATGGGTCCTGCTTCCCTAAGTTTTACCACCTATTTACCACCCCATACAGATTTTCTCCGGCTAGCAAGTGAAGAATCAGGGTGGGTAGCTTTCTTAATGTGATCCATACTTAAAGCAATTTGGTCACCTTTTGCTTGTATGTAAGTCAGAGGGAAGGAAAATAGTTTATTGACTGCAGACCCCTATATCATGCTTCTCCCATTTGTATGCCATAAAGGACAGAGGTTAGCCGTTTTTAAAAAGTTAATTTCCTAGAAGGTAAGTAGAAAAGGGTTAGTTAATTAAAATATATTTGAAAATGACTTCTAGATATCACAGCAATGACTGAAACGTCTGAGGAATGACAAAGTTTGAACAACTAAGAAAGGGGCTGTCAAATGCCCTAACAGTCCACAGGAGGGCAGCAGTGCTAAGATTATAAAGGCTGACCACTTCATTCTAGGGTAACCTTTTCCAGATGAGCCTGGAAATGATGAAAGCAATGCAGCTTACACATCTTTGTGTAAAGATCAATTTTGTATCATTTCTGGAAGTCAGTAGACTCTTTATGTTAAATGTTGCCCGTGAGTACAAATATGCAAGTCTTAAAAAATATGCATAAAAGTTCATTTTTCGTTAAAATGCTAGCTGTCAGGCACTACTGACTTTTAGAATGCAGCACCAGAGTTGCCTATTTTCCTTAAACCCTAGAATGTACTTTAACAATGAAAATTCAACTTCCTGCCTATCTCAGGTCTCTTTAGCATTCTTACAGAAGACTTTGATTTTCACCTTAAAAGCTCTCCCTGTATATTTTATGACAATTAAAAAAATACAGTAGTCTCAAGTCATAGGCAGATGACATTTGACAAAATGTTTTCTTTCTTTATAGGCAACCCTAACTTTCACTCAGTGATGGTATTACAAAGATTGCTTCTTTTTTTTTTTTTTTTTAAACTACAGATAGCTTCCTTTGCTTAGCCAGGCAACAAGATTTTAATTCAAGTCTTAGTCATTTTCTGACTTCTTTAATAGGCTGAATTACAAAACCAGAATTTTCTCTTGTAAAAATAAGGACTTGTCTTTATAAGTTCACATGTAGAAGTGGACTCTCAGGCTTGAGAACCACTAATGCAGAGATTCTCACGCTTAGTTGAATATTAGAATCAGTTAGGAAGCTTTACAGAAGCCTGATGGCCAGGCCGCACCCCAGGTCAACGACATGACAAATCTCTGGGGCGTGGGACCCAGGCATCAGTAAAAGTCCCCAGGGGATTCCAGTGTGCAGCCATGGTTCAGAAACATGTGATGCTTTCATGGTTGGGACTTGGGTTTTTAATTACTCAGCCACACCCATGCACTAACGTGATGTGGAAGATATGTCTTCTCCCACACGTGGGTATAGATACTTGAACGTGGTTAACTCAAGGCCAGGAAATAATGAAGACTGAGAGCTGGGCAGAAATCAGGAAGTGCTGCACAGAATGGGCTCTGTGAGCTGGGCCCTGGAAGATGCCCAGGATCAGACAAGACCAGAGGCGCTTCAGCCAATAGTGAACCAGGAATACAGCAGAGAGCACAGGACGGATGGTCTGGCTTGACTGAGAGCAGGTTATCTGAAGTGTTGCAGAAAGAGAAGGCTTGGGAAGAAAAGTTGGGAATTAACTGTAGAAAGCTTTCAAGTATCTTCATGAAATGGACTTTATGCTGTGGGTAATGGAGGTAGGACTGAGCACCTTTGAGTAGGGGAGGCATGTGACCGCTGGGGAGGGGAGAAGCCTGGATGTGTTTAAGTTAAGGCTCTGAGATGGGAGGGGCAGGAATGGTGATTGTTGGAGGGGAATTCTTACAGAAGGTGGGCCCCGATTAGAAGCGTACTCCTATTTGAGATAAAATACACTGGAAATAAATGCATTATCACAAATGAAATTTCTCCATAATGACATTTTATTTTTTTAATACATTTGAAGGACCAATTCTCAAAAAATGAACAATACAGACATGAGACTTCTCATTTCACTGGGGATACATTCTTGCAGTTTTAAGAAAGCTTTAAATTCAAATACACTTTTCCCTCTCTCATTTAAACAAACATTTCTAGAGAAAAAATGGTTTCCCCATATATTTAAGTAATTGACAAATTAATATTTGACAAAGAGAACATAATTTATATTTGCACACATATTTCAATCTCACATATAAATACATTAAATTGGAAAAACTAAATTTGAAGTGGAAACTACCACGAAAGTCAATTAATTTTGGTAAGCATAATAATCTCTGGTTGAAAAATACCTCCTTGAGGGTTTCTAAAAAATAAGTACTTACAGCCACCCCTTGTTTCTAAGCAAGTGCTGCATTCTTGAAAAGCATGTGAAAGTGGGTACAGCAAAACTTCTACTCTATATTTATTTCAGAACTCCTGAATTTATTCTGTTCAGAATTATCTTCCTAAGGTGACTTGCCCAAGATTACAAAGAGAAAGACCACTTACAGGGCTTTACAAACATGTCCTTAGGGAGTAAAGCAATATTTACTCTGGTCCACCCTTGATTCCTCATTCATATCCTTCTAGAGGCAACGTTTCTTTGGCCCAATTTGTGCTGTAACTAAAAAAGTGTGAAGCAAAACATGTAAAAATGTAAATTTGAGTTAGAGCAGCAGTCCGTCCTCTTTGGCCGCTGGCTCATTTGAAGGAGGCGCTGCCTGATGTGAGGACAGAGAAGAGGGCTAAGATCTGTCCCACCTGAGTGTCAAGAGCTACTGAGCTCTTTCTTCTTTCCGTCCCTTTGCATGACCTACAGCAAATCCACAAAGTTAAGTTCGCTTTTCTGAAATAAGGGGCTTCATTTTTATTCTGCCCTTTACAGATGAGGTGAGGAGCCCTCAAAGACTCAGATTCTGATGCAACTTGAGTAAAGATTCAAGTGGGGAGAGAAAACCACCTATAGCCAGAATTTAGAGCAGACTTTAACTCTCTTAAAGAGTGGAATTCTTTTTAAGAAAACTACAAGCCCACAGTGTTCACTTTTCCCAGGCTGGTATTCCTGCTATGGGTGTTAGAGCCCTCTAACTTTGTACAGAAGCATGCAACTGATGCTTAATTCTTCTTGATTTTTTAGACTGGCTAATTGTTATTAAAAGGGGTGAAGAACAAATGCCAGACATAGACTGCATAGCTTCTCTAAATCACCAAGACGTTACACATTTTTTAAAATAGTATTTTAACCTACTAAACTGTAAGAGTATTTTCCAGTGATATTCTTAGTGAAGGAAGTCAAGCTTGTTCAAATTCCCAATATTCAGTGTTCTTGTTTTTAATGCCTAAGGGCTGAAGTAGTGTACACACATTTGTAAAGCTTCTTATAATAAACAATATATAAACACATTTTGTGGTGGTTGAGGAATGCATCTTAAGAGTTGGCTTTAATCTTTGAATAGAAAAGATTTCAAAATCACTTTCTTTACAAATGAATTTTAATTAATTAATTTCATTTTGAATTATATTTCTCTGAGTCTGGAGATTTTATTTAAAAACCACATTTTCTCACTTTAATACTACCAGGGATACTGTGTTGACCTGCCCTATAAATACGAGTGTTATTTAAAGGAAAATAAGCAAGATGTTCAATTCCAAATTCCTACATGTTTCAGAGAAGCATAAAGGATGATGACTACATTTAAGCCACAGTAAAATGTTAGTATTGTTACTTAACATTTGCATACATGAGAGTGACAGAAAAAAGAGAATAACTTTTGTAGATCATTTTTTTCCTTCTGGTTTCACTGAGACATAAGTGACATACAGGCATACCTCGGAGACATTGTGGGTTTGGTTCTAGAACACTGCATTAAAGCGATTTATCTCAATAAGGTGAGTCAAATGAATTATTTGGTTTTTCCAGTGCATATAAAAGTTCTGTTTACACTATCCTGTAGTCCATTAAGAATGCAAAAGCATTATGTCTAAAAAACAATCTACATAGCTTAATTAAAAATTACTTTATTGCTAAAATGCTGAACATCACCTGAGCCTTCAGTGAGTCATAGTAGTGACATCAAGGATAACTGAACACAGATCACCATAACAAATAGAATAATAATTTTAAAAGTTTGAATTATTGCAAGAATTACCAAAATGTGACAAAGAGACCTGAAATGAACAAATGCTGTTGGAACAATGGCACCAATAGACTTGCTCGATTCAGGGTTGCCACAAACCTTCAATTTGTAAAAAATGCAATATCTGCAAAGTGAAACAAAGTGAAGAACAAGACAACAAGTTATGCCTGTATAACACTGAATAAGTTTAAGATGTATAGCATAATTTGATAATGTATACATTGTGAAATGATAAATTTTTTTAACATCTATTACCTCACGTAGTCACCAAAAATTTTTTTTTCTTCCTTGTGATCAGAACATTTAAGACCTACTCCCTTAGCAAATTGCCAATGCAGTCAGATATCCGAGGAGGATTGGTTCCCAATCCCCACCTCCTTCCCCTGCAATTAAAAATCCAAATGCTCAAGTCTCTTATATAATATGGCATAACACCACTGGCCCTCTGTATCCAAGGATGCTGATGCAGAGCCGTTGGATACAGAGTGTCAACTGTATACAATACAGCATTACTAATTATAGTCACCATGCTGTACATTATATCCTAGTACTTGTTTATCTTATATCTGGAATTTTGTACCTTTTCACTCCTTTCACCCAATTCCTCCACCACCTCCCAACCCCCACCTCTTGCAACCAAAAATCTGCTTTCTTTTTCTATGAATGTGGATTTTTGGATTCCACATATAAGTGAGACCATACAATATTTGTCTCTTTCTGTGTGACTTATTCACTTAGCATAATGCCCTCAAGGTCCATTAGTGTTGTCAAAAATGGCAGGATTTCCTTATTTTTCATGGCTGAATAGTATTGCACTGTTTATATAAACCACATCTTCTTTGTCCATTCATCCATCAATGGACACTTAGTTTGTTTCCTTGTCTTGGTGATTGTAAATAATGCTGCAGCACACAGGGAGGTGCAGTTATCTCTTCCACATGGTGGTTTCGTTTCCTTCAAATATATACCCAGATGGAACTGCTGGATCATAAGGTGGATCTATTTTTAATTTTTTGAGGAACCTCCATACTGTTTTTCATAGTAGCTGTACAAATTTACTGTAGATCTTAACATTTTAACAGAATCAAAAGATAAACAGATACACGGATTTATGGAAACCATTTAGTGTGTCTGCTCTGCTGGAGTGGGTGATTTATTCTGGTAGGTGGTGGATGCAGCACTAACCTCTGTTTCCCTACAAGGTAAGGTAAAAAGATAGCATCAGAGATGAACATAATTAAGTACATAAATTAAATTCCAGGAGCTCAGTTAGAAAATGGACAATTAAAAAAACTGCATTTATAGTAGTAAGAGTCACTGAACTAGGAAACAAAGAACCCTTTTTAAGTAATTTCAAATGTTCAACCAGTCTCACTCCAGAAACCTTTTTCTATCCTTGTGTTGTATTTATGATAACCTCCAAAACAAGAAATAGAGCAGTTGCATATACTTAGTAAATATTCCCTTAATTTAGGGCCAATGAGAAAGACTAGAGAGAAACACATGTCTTCCTAATATTGCAATTTAAAATGTGGCTCTGAGATGAAACCTTTAAAAAGGTAATGATTCCAAGAGTGTTCAAGTTAAGTAATGCCTCATTTGCCCCTCACTGTCAAGGAAATCATGTGTTCTGGTTAGAGTCTCCTAAGTAACTGAAACTCACATCACACTTTTTTTTGTAACAACAGGCAGCTTTCTAAAACCTATTATTCAATCCAGCATTGTCCATAGAAATATAATGCGAGTCACACAGGTAATTTTGAATTTTCTAGAAGCCACATCAAAAAAAGGAAAAGAAGCAGGAAAATTAGTTTTAATATTTTTACTTAATCCAGTATCCACGGATTGTACATTTCTTTGCACTAAGGCATTGAATCTGGTGTGTAGTGTGCACTCAAGCTCATCTTACGTAGCATGATCCACTTTTGACATCCTCGGCAGCCACTCAGGGCTACTGACTCTGGAGCTGGATAATGCAGTTCCAGTCCCTGCTTAGGAAACTGACTACAATAGACAGACTACAACCAAATATGGACCAGTCGGTTGTTTACAGTATGCCTGCCCCAGCAACACTTCGGGGTACCTACCCCATGAAAGAGCTAACCGTGTTAATCTTGGAGATTAATATTTCTCTTGGTGGGGGAGGCGTCACGATGAACCAGCACTGTCACAGCACAATATTTGTTATATAGCAGTTTCCTCAAGAATACTGCGGAGAGTGATTCAATATTTAGGCCTGTCACTGAATCCTCCAAGACCACTATATTTTTCTATTTTTTGGAGCAATACTTATTTTTTTCTGTAGTAGTGAAACGCTTTTCTTTAAGTAGAATTTTAAATAGAAATCCAATGTTTGACAAAGATAAATAAGCTTTAATATAAACTTAAGGAAACAACTCATTTGATATAAAAATGAAGCTATTTGAAGATGATTAAAATGTGAAAGTGAATTACTAATTACATCTATGTGATATTACCTTCAGCATTCATTAAGTTAACTTCAAGTATTTATAGACAACTTGAACCTCATGGCCCATCTGAAAACTACTTTCCTGGTTGGCTTTAGACTCAAAGGAATCCTAAGAGAACCAAGGAGATACCTAGGGCTGGGTAGGCCCACACTACCATTCTAGTTGGTATGTTTTGTCTTCCCCTTTGCCCCTGTGATCAAAGTCACCACTTTGCTTTTACTAAGAAATTGCCCTTCTTATTGGCCTTTGTAGAATCTGCTCCCAAACTTGTGACTGTAACCTAGGGTAGTACCTCACATTATAAGTGGTGGGAAACATATCTCCTCTTCCCAGCTTTGCAGACACACATTCTGGCACAAAAGATGAAATTCCAATTCATTTCATTCAGAGACAGAAGGTAGAAGGTGTTAAATGGCTTAAAGCAGTGCACTTCATGATTTTCCAAAATCTGAGGATTTTTTGTTTGGTGGTGGTATCTCTTTTATATGCTAAAAATATCCTGGTCAGGGAAACAGATAGATGCCTTTACAGACTTAATATTTACAAGTTGAAAGTGAATTTCTTTAAAAACTTCAGTAAAATGTATTTTGGCTGTATCAAAGAACAATTTTCCTCTCTGAACTTAAAATGAACAGATTCTGTGATTATTTCTCATTGGGCTAAAAAGTTCCCCCATGTTTTGGATTCATAGCTGCTAGAAGGTAGAGGAGCTAGACAGTCTGACAAAAGGACGTGGGGGACATTACTCTGTTGTCACCTATATCAAAGCAAAAGCCTGTCAATGCACATTATTTTACATTAAAACAGGGAAGGTATGAGGAAATATCAATAATCTAACAAAGGGGACAGAAATCCAAGTGTCCTCTTGTATGTCTACTGCCCACTTACCTTAGCTCAGATTACTGATATCTAAATATTCATTGAATATTTTTCAGAAGAAAGGACATCTCTGAAGAGAAATGCAACAGAAAGCAGATACCTTTTAATGATAAAAGGAAACTTTTCTCTCATCTCTTCTCAGAGAGAAATAAAATATACTTGCCTGTGGCTCTAACCAGTTAGGTATATTCTGAACAGAGGAAGGGAAAAGGCCTGAATAAAATAGTGATGTCAAACCAAAAGGAAGCAAGAGTGGCATAAAAATGGGATAAAATCAATAGTAGAGGAGAAGGGAAGTAAGCTGACAATTAGGTTCATAAATTATGGCTCTCCTGATTCTCATTAGGAACTTGAAACAGGAATTTGGTGCAAGAAGCTACTTTACCTTTGAAGTCTTATAGATCATCCAGCAGATAAGCAGATTCTAAATTTGTGTGCAATCTGTTTACCCCTGAAAGCACTTAGCCTCAAGTGAATAATCTAAACTCTCCTCAAACAATGAGATTGTTTGAGGAGAAATTGTCCTGGCCTTTAGCAGCCTAGAATTTGAGGCAATACACAGACCATGTATTAATTCCATGTAATATTGTCTCAGAAATCGATTTTATGACATCATACATTTTCAGATGGATGTTTTGCATTGAAGACAGTTTCTTCTTGTGGCACAATTGCTTTCACCTGAGGGAAGATCTCTGTACAACTTATTATATAACCTTTCATTTTCCTGGAATAGATCTAAATTTTGTACATGTGCTCTCTCAAGTAATCAAAAAATCTTTGTTGCTTACTAGTTTCTGTCTAAAATTTTTTGAAGAGTTTGTTGAATGCTCAAGAAGAGTGTGCCAGGTAGAAAAATGTTCCAATTAATTTGATCCTTCAAGTTTTTGCTGCATGGCTTATACTCCCAGCACCTGAACTGGATTTATTAAATCCAAAAAAATTTTAAGAAGATTTATTAAAACAGACAGCTTAAAAATTACAAGGCTTCTGGATCAGTCATTATTAATATAACATTAAAGTAGTTTTAAGTTATAACAAATAAGGGGCTCCAATCAAGATGGTGGAATAGAAGGACGTGGAGCTCACCTCCTCCCTCAAATACATCAAATACATCTACATGTGGAACAATTCTCACAGAATACCTACTTAAAACGCTGGAAGAAAATCTCAGACACTTAAAAGTGCAAAAAATATCTCCATGTAACTATGTAGAATGAAAGAAAAAAAAGGGCAACCCTGGGAGGGAGCTTTGAAAGAGGAAATGTTCCTGCACCCTGGGAAGCCCCCTCACTGGTGGGGAGATTGGCTGGGACAGAAAGGGAGCTTCAAACACTTGGAGGAGAGGGCACCAACCAGTTTGCTGCAGGCAGAACAGAGAGAGACCTGCACAGATGGTCCATGCCACCACCCTGCACTCCCCAGCCTGAGATGTGCATCCACCGGTTCGCATGGGACCTGGGTGATGAAACTTGGCTTTAGAGGACAGAGCCAGGGGGAGGACTGAGGTTGGCTGTGCAGAGACAGTCTGAAGGGGCTGAAGTGTGGTATGGCCATAACCTGGGGGTGTATACAGAAGAAACCCAGGCCTGCCATAGAAGTGAAGTGCCATTGTTAAGGGTCACATGCAGGGAAGGGCAGGGTCCGCATAACAACCTGACTCTTGGTGTGTTCAGAGTGGGTGTTCTGCAGGCATTGAAACCTCACTGTTAATGAGTGCAAGCGGAGGGAAGGGCAGGGCCCACCATAGCAAAGGACACACATAGATTGAAAGTGATGGGATGAAAAAAGATATTTTATGCAAACAGAAATGACAAGAAAGTGGGGATCACATTACGCATATCAGACAAAATAGACTTTAAAACAAAGGCCATAAGGAAAGATAAAGAAGGGCACTATATAATGATAAAATGAACAATGCAAGAAGAGGATACTCATCAGTGTATGCACACCCAGTATAGGAGCACCCAAATACATAAAACATATACTAACAGACATAAAGGGAAAAATTGATAGGAATACAATAATAATGGGAGACTTTATCACCCCACTCACATCAATGGGCGGATCTTCTAGACAGAAAATCAATAAGGCAACAGAGATCCTAAATGATATAATAAACTGTTACACTTAATTGATAATTTTTTTTTTTTTTTTTTTTATTCACACACACACACACTGTATTTTATTTTTACAAGACATAAATAGACTGACACCAAGCATTGTACATGGATGACCACAACAAAAGCAACAATGATTGCAATTACCAAACATGAAACACACTCATACTATGTCATAATATTGACATTCAGTCCAGTAATCCTCCACTGTAACAGCTCCTTTACTTTGCAGTGAAAATTGATTTGTATATTCTTTGCCTCTGAGTCCTTGTGGGATTTTTTTTTTTTTAAATTCAGACAGAAAGTCACAAAAATTATACTCATCCTCATCAGTTCACTCAGTCCCATGTAATTAATTTTTTTTTCATCTTGATCTTTTGTTAGCACTTTTATGAGTTCATCAGTTTTTCATTAGAGTTCTGAAAATGCTTATTCATTCAGTTCAGCAGTACAGTCAGTTACCAGAAACCTGTACTTGTCAGAGTCTTTTCCATGAATTTCTTGAAGATGAAACCCTTTTATAGGAACATATTTGCAAAATCATCAGAGTACACCCAGAACTGTCTATAAATGACAAAAGACTTAAAAATGACCACGGTTAAAGATTTGATGAAAGTTCATAATAATGCAGTTGACAAGAAAATTAGTTATTTCTGAGATATACATTTTAAAGTAATAACTAGGATTACTACTTATAACATTATACCAGAACATATAAGATTTTTAGAAATTTCATGTAATGTCTGAAACATTTATATTAACAAATTTCCATACATATTTCCATACAAATACAAATATAAGATTTTTAGAAATTTCATGTAATGTCTGAAACATTTATATTAACATATTTCCATACATATTTCCATACAAATACAAATATAAGATTTTTAGAAATTTCATGTAATGTCTGAAACATTTATATTAACATATTTCCATACAAATAACCCAATGAAAGTTTAGTATTAGTTGTTTTGTTTGTTTTTTTATACTGCAGGTTCTTATTAGGCATCAGTTTCATACACATCAGTGTATACATGTCAATCCCAATTGCCCAATCCAGCACACCACCATCCCCACCTCACCGCAGTTTTCCCCCCTTGGTGTCCATATGACCATTCTCTACATTTGTGTCTCAACTTCTGCCCTGCAAACTGGCTCATCTGTACCATTTTTCTAGGTTCCGCATACATGCATTAATATACGATATTTGTTTTTCTCTTTCTTACTTACTTCACTCTGTATGACAGTCTCTAGATCCATCCATGTCTCAACAAATGACTCAATTTCGTTCCTTTTTATGGCTGAGTAATATTCCATTGTATATATGTACCACAACTTCTTTATCCATTCGTCTGTTGATGGGCATTTAGGTTGCTTCCATGACCTGGCTATTGTAAATAGTGCTGCAATGAACATTCGGGTGCATGTGTCTTTTTGAATTACGGTTTTCTCTGGGTATATGCCCAGTAGTGGGATTGCTGGGTCATATGGTAATTCTATTTTTAGTTTTTTAAGGAACCTCCATACTGTTCTCCATAGTGGCTGTATCAATTTACATTCCCACCAACAGTGCAAGAGGCTTCCCTTTTCTCCACACCCTCTCCAGCATTTGTTGTTTGTAGATTTTCTGATGATGCCCATTCTAACAGGAGTGAGGTGATACCTCATTGTAGTTTTGATTTGCATTTCTCTAATAATTAGTGATGTTGAGCATCTTTTCATGTGCTTCGTGGCCATCTGTATGTCTTCTTTGGAGAAATGTCTATTTAGGTCTTCTGCCCATTTTTGGATTGGGGTGTTTGTTTCTTTGATATTGAGCTGAATGAGCTGTTTATATATTTTGGAGATTAATCCTTTGTCCGTTGATTCATTTGCAAATATTTTCTCCCATTCTGAGGGTTGTCTTTTCGTCTTGTTTATGGTTTCCTTTGCTGTGCAAAAGCTTTGAAGTTTCATTAGGTCCCATTTGTTTATTTTTGTTTTTATTTCCATTACTCTAGGAGGTGGATCAAAAAGATCTTGCTGTGATTTATGTCAAAGAGTGTTCTTCCTATGTTTTCCTCTAAGAGTTTTATAGTGTCCAGTCTTATATTTAGGTCTCTAATCCATTTTGAGTTTATTTTTGTGTATGGTGTTAGGGAGTATTCTAATTTCATTCTTTTACATGTAGCTGTCCAGTTTTCCCAGCACCACTTATTGAAGAGACTGTCTTTTCTCCATTGTATATCTTTGCCTCCTTTGTCATAGATTAGTTGACCATAGGTGCGTGGGTTAATCTCTGGGCTTTCTATCTTGTTCCATTGATCTATGGTTCTGTTTTTGTGCCAGTACCATACTGTCTTGATTACTGTAGCTTTGTAGTATAGTCTGAAGTCTGGGAGTCTGATTCCTCCAGCTCCATTTTTTTCCCTCAAGACTGCTTTGGCTATTCGGGGTCTTTTGTGTCTCCATACAAATTTTAAGATGATTTGTTCTAGCTCCGTAAAAAATGCCATTGGTAATTTGATAGGGATTGCATTGAATCTGTAGATTGCTTTGGGTAGTATACTCATTTTCACAATGTTGATTCTTCCAATCCAAGAACATGGTATATCTCTCCATCTGTTGGTATCATCTTTAATTTCTTTCATCAGTGTCTTATAGTTTTCTGCATACAGGTCTTTCGTCTCCCTAGGTAGGTTTATTCCTAGGTATTTTATTCTTTTTGTTGCAATGGTAAATGGGAGTGTTTCCATAATTTCTCTTACAGATTTTTCATCATTAGTGTATAGGAATGCAAGAGATTTCTGTGCATTAATTTTGTATCCTGCAACTTTACCATATTCATTAATCAGCTCTAGCAGTTTTCTGGTGGCAGTTTTAGGATTCTCTATGTATAGTATCATGTCATCCGCAAACAGTGACAGTTTTACTTCTTCTTTTCCAATTTGTATTCCTTTTATTTCTTTTTCTTCTCTGATTGCCGTGGCTAGGACTTCCAGAACTATGTTGAATAATAGTGGTGAGAGTGGACATCCTTGTCTCGTTCCTGATCTTAGAGGAAATGCTTTCAGTTTTTCACCATTGAGAATGATGTTTGCTGTGGGTTTGTCATATATGGCCTTTATTATGTTGAGGTAGGTTCCCTCTATGCCCACTTTCTGGAGAGTTTTTATCAGAAATGGGTGTTGAATTTTGTCAAAAGCTTTTTCTGCATCTATTGAGATGATCATATGGTTTTTATTCTTCAATTTGTTAATATGGTGTATCACATTGATTGATTTGCGTATATTGAAGAATCCTTGCATCCCTGGGATAAATCCCACTTGATCGTGGTGTATGATCCTTTTAATGTGTTGCTGGATTCTGTTTGCTAGTATTTTGTTGAGGATTTTTGCATCTATATTCATCAGTGATATTGGTCTGTAATTTTCTTTTTTTGTAGTGTCTTTGTCTGGTTTTGGTATCAGGGTGATGGTGGCCTCATTGAATGAGTTTGGGAGTGTTCCTTCCTCTGCAATTTTTTGGAAGAGTTTGAGAAGGATGGGTGTTAGCTCTTCTCTAAATGTTTGATAGAATTCACCTGTGAAGCCATCTGGTCCTGGACTTTTGTTTGTTGGAAGATTTTTAATCACAGTTTCAATTTCATTACTTGTGATTGGTCTGTTCATATTTTCTGTTTCTTCCTGATTCAGTCTGGGAAGGTTATACCTTTCTAAGAATTTGTCCATTTCTTCCAGGTTGTCCATTTTATTGGCATAAAGTTGCTTGTAGTAGTCTCTTAGGATGCTTTGTATTTCTGTGGTGTCTGTTGTAACTTCTCCTTTTTCATTTCTGATTTTATTGATTTGAGTCCTCTCCCTCTTTTTCTTGATGAGTCTGGCTAATGGCTTATCAATTTTGTTTATCTTCTCAAAGAACCAACTTTTAGTTTTATTGATCTTTGCTATTGTTTTCTTTGTTTCTATTTCATTTATTTCTGCTCTGATCTTTATGATTTCTTTCCTTCTGCTAACTTTGGGTTTTGTTTGTTCTTCTTTCTCTAGTTTCTTTAGGTGTAAGGTTAGATTGTTTACTTGAGATTTTTCTTGTTTCTTTAGGTAGGCTTGTATAGCTATAAACTTCCCTCTTAGAACCGCTTTTGCTGCATCCCATAGGTTTTGGGTCGTCGTGTTTTCATTGTCATTTGTCTCTAGGTATTTTTTGATTTCCTCTTTGATTTCTTCAGTGATCTCTTGGTTATTTAGTAACGTATTGTTTAGCCTCCGTGTGTTTGTCCTTTTTACGTTTTTTTCCCTGTAATTCATTTCTAATCTCATAGCGTTGTGGTCAGAAAAGATGCTTGATATGATTTCAATTTTCTTAAATTTACTGAGGCTTGATTTGTGACCCAAGATGTGATCTATCCTGGAGAATGTTCCGTGCGCACTTGAGAAGAACGTGTAATCTGCTGTTTTTGGATGGAATGTCCTATATATATCAATTAAATCTATCTGGTCTATTGTGTCATTTAAAGCTTCTGTTTCCTTATTTATTTTCATTTTGGATGATCTGTCCATTGGTGTAAGTGAGATGTTAAAGTCCCCCACTATTATTGTGTTACTGTCGATTTCCTCTTTTATAGCTGTTAGCAGTTGCCTTATGTATTGAGGTGCTCCTATGTTGGGTGCATATATATTTATAATTGTTATATCTTCTTCTTGGATTGATCCCTGGATCATTATGTAGTGTCCTTCCTTGTCTCTTGTAACATTCTTTATTTTAAAGTCTATTTTATCTGATATGAGTATAGCTACTCCAGCTTTCTTTTGATTTCCATTTGCATGGAATATCTTTTTCCATCCCCTCACTTTCAGTCTGTATGTGTCCCTAGGTCTAAAGTGGGTCTCTTGTAGACAGCATATATATGGGTCTTGTTTTTGTATCCATTCAGCCAGTCTATGTCTTTTGGTTGGGGCATTTAATCCATTCACGTTTAAGGTAATTACCGATATGTATGTTCCTATGACCATTTTCTTAATTGTTTTGGGTTTGTCTTTGTAGGTCCTTTTCTTCTCTTGTGTTTCCCACTTAGAGAAGTTCCTTTAGCATTTGTTGTAGAGCTGGTTTGGTGGTGCTGAATTCTCTTAGCTTTTGCTTGTCTGCAAAGCTTTTGATTTCTCCATCAAATCTAAATGAGATCCTTGCCGGGTAGAGTAATCTTGGTTGTAGGTTCTTCCCTTTCATCACTTTAAGTATATCATGCCACTCCCTTCTGGCTTGCAGAGTTTCTGCTGAGAAATCAGCTGTTAACCTTATGGGAGTTCCCTTGTATGTTATTTGTCGTTTTTCCCTTGCTGCTTTCAATAATTTTTCTTTGTCTTTAATTTTTGCCACTTTGATTACTATGTGTCTCGGCGTGTTTCTCCTTGGGTTTATTCTGTATGGGACTCTCTGCGCTTCCTGGACTTGGGTGGCTATTTCCTTTCCCATGTTAGGGAAGTTTTCGACTATAATCTCTTCAAATATTTTCTCTGGTCCTTTCTCTCTCTCTTCTCCTTCTGGGACCCCTATAATGCGAATGTTGTTGCGTTTAATGTTGTCCCAGAGGTCTCTTAGGCTGTCTTCATTTCTTTTCATTCTTTTTTCTTTAGTCTGTTCTGCAGCAGTGAATTCCACCATTCTGTCTTCCAGGTCACTTATCCGTTCTTCTGCCTCAGTTATTCTGCTATTGATTCCTTCTAGTGTAGTTTTCATTTCAGTTATTGTATTGGTGATCTCTGTTTGTTTGTTCTTTAATTCTTCTAGGTCTTTGTTAATCATTTCTTGCATCTTCTCAATCTTTGCCTCCATTCTTATTCCGAGGTCCTGGATCATCTTCACTATCATTATTCTGAATTCTTTTTCTGGAAGGTTGCCTATCTCCACTTCATTTAGTTGTTTTTCTGGGGTTTTTTCTTGTTCCTTCATCTGGTGCATAGCCCTCTGCCTTTTCATCTTCTCTATCTTTCTGTAACTGTGGTTTTTGGCCCACAGGCTGCAGGATCGTAGTTTTTCTTGCTTCTGTTGTCTGCCCTCTGGTGGTTGAGGCTATCTAAGAGGCTTGATGGGAGGCTCTGGTGGTGGGTAGAGCTGACTGTTGCTGTGGCGGTCAGAGCTCAGTAAAACCTTAATCCACTTGACTGTTGATGGGTGGGGCTGGGTTCCCTCCCTGTTGCTGTGGCGGTCAGAGCTCAGTAAAACCTTAATCCACTTGACTGTTGATGGGTGGGGCTGGGTTCCCTCCCTGTTGGTTGTTTTGCCTGAGGCAACCCAACACTGGAGCCTACCGGTGCTCTTTGGTGGGGTCAATGGCAGACTCTGGGAGGGCTCACGCCAAGGAGAACTTCCCAGAGCCTCTGCTGCCAGTGTCCTTATCCCCACGGTGAAACAGAGCCACCACTCGCCTCTGCAGGAGACCCCCCAACACCAGCAGGTAGGTCCGGTTCAGTCTCCCCCAGGGTCACTGCTCCTTCCCCTGGGTCCCGATGCACACATTACTTTGTGTGTGCCCTCCAAGAGTGGGGTCTCTGTTTCCCCCAGTCCTGTCAAAGTCCTGCAATCAATTCCCTCTAGGCTTCAAAGTCTGATTCTCTAGGAATTCCTCCTCCCGTTGCCGGACCCCCAGGTTGGGAAGCCTGACGTGGGGCTCAGAACCTTCACTCCAGTGGGTGGAATTCTGTGGTATAAGTGTTCGCCAGTCTGTGAGTCACCCACCCAGCAGTTATGGGATTTGATTTTACTCTGATTGCGCCCCTCCTACCGTCTCACTGTGGCTTCTCCTCTGTCCTTGGACGCGGGGTATCCTCCTTGGTGAAGTCCAGGGTCTTCCTGTCAATGATTGTCCAGCAGCCACTGATGATTCTGGTGCTCTCGCAAGAGGGAGTGAGAGCACGTCCTTCTACTCCGCCATCTTGGTTAATCCATTATGCTTTCTTCCTTAATTGATAATTTTAAGACCAGAAAAATTTTAAGACCAAAAAAACCAGAATACCCAGTCTTTTCAAGTGCATATGGAACATTCTCTAGGATTGACCACATACTAGGGCGCAAAACAAGCCTCAACAAATTTAAGAGTCTAGAAATTATTTCAAGCCCATTTTCTGAGCACAGTGGCATGAAACTAGAAATCAACCACAGAAAAAGAAACGAGAAAAAAATGATTACATGGAGACTAAATAACATTCTACTAAAAAACAAATGGGTCAATGATGAAATCAAAGAGGAAATTAAATAATACCTGGAGACAAATGAGAATGAAAACACAACCATACAGAATCTATGGAATGTAGCAAAAGAAGTTCCTAGAGGGAAGCTCATAGCAATACAGACCTTCCTCAAAAAACAAGAAAAATCTCAAATAAACAATCTAATCCACCACCTAAAAGTATTAGAAAAAGAAGAACAAACAAAACATAAAATCAGCAGAAGGAAGGAAATAATAAAGATCAGAAAAGAAATAAATAAAATAGAGATTAAAAAAAAGTAGCAAAACACCAACAAAGAGCTCGTTCTTTGAAAGGGTAAACAAAATCCACAAACCTCTGGCCAGGCTCACCAAGAAAAAAAGAGAAGACCCAAATAAACAAAATAAGAAATGAAATAGGAGAAATAACAACTGATATCACAGAAATACGAAAAACCATAAGAGAATACTATGAACACTTATATGCCAACTAATTTGACAACCTAGAAGAAATGGACAAGTTTCTAGAAATATACAGCCCACCAAAACGGAATCAAGAAGAAATAGGTAATTTGAACAGGTCGATCACTAGAAGTGAAATAGAATCTGTAAAAAAAAAAAAAGCAACAACTGCTTACAAACAAAAGTCCAGGACCAAATGCTTCATAGGAAAATTCTACCAAACATACAAAGAAGAACTTATATCAATCCTCTCAAACTCTTCCAGAAGATCGAAGAGGAGGGAATACTTCCAAAGACATTCTATGAAGCCACCATCACCCTGATACCAAAACCAGACAAAGACGTTACCAAAAAAGAAAATTACAGGTCAATATCTTTGATGATTATAGATGTAAAAATTCTCAACAAAATATTAGCAAACTGAATCCAACAACACATAAAAAGGATGATACACCACAACCAAGTTGGATTCATCCCAGGGTCGCAAGGATGGTTCAACATATGCAAATCAATCAATGTGATACACCACATCAACAAAAGAAAAGACAAAATACACATGATCATCTCAGTTGATGCAGAAAAAGCATTTAGTAAAATTCAACATCGATTCATGATAAAAACTCTTACCAAAGTGGGTATAGAGGGAACATATCTTAATATAATAAAAGCTATTTATGACAAAGCCACAACTAATATAATACTTAATGATGAAAAGCTGAAAGGCTTGCTGCCCAAATCTGGAACAAGACAAGGATGCCCACTCTCACCACTTTTATTCAACACAGTATTGGAAGATTTAGCCACAGCAATCAGACAAGAAAAAGGAATAAAATTTATCCAAATTGGAAGGAAAGAGGTAAAATTGTCATTATATGAAGATGACATGATACTACATATAGAAAATCCTAAAGACTCCACACAAAAACTACTAGAACTGATAAACAATTCAGCAAGGTAGCAGGATACAAGATTAACATACAGAAATCAGTTGCATTCCTTACACTAACAATGAAATATCAGAAAGGGAATGTAAAAAGCAGTCCCTTTTAAAATCACATCAACATATAAAATAAAATACTGAGGAATGAACCTGACCAAGGAGGTGAAAGACTTATATGCTGAGAACTATAAAACATTAATAAAGGAAACTGAAGATGATTCAAAGAAATGGAAAGATATCCCATGCTCTTGGACTGGAAGTATTACTATTGTTAAAATGCTCATACTAGCCAAAGCAATCTACAGATTTAATATGATCCCTATCATATTACCCATGACATTTTTCACAGAACTAGAACAAATAATCCTAAAATTTATATGGAACCATAAAAGACCCAGAATTTCCAAAGCAATCATGAGGAAAAAGAACAAAGCTGCGGGCATAACCCTCCCATACTTCAGACAATACTACAAAGTTATAGTAATCAAAACAGCATGGTATTAACACAAAAACAGACATATGGATCAATAGAACAGAACAGAGAGCCCAGAAATAAATCCACATATCTACAGTCAATTAATTTTCAACAAACGAGACAAAAATATACAATGGAGAGAAGGCAGTCTCTTCTGCAAGTGGTTTTGGGAAAGTTGGACAGCTGCATTTAAATCAATGAAGTTAGAACACACCCTCACACCATACACAAAAATAAACTCAAAAATTGCTTAACGACTTAACCATAAGACATGACACCTAAAACTCCTAGAGGAGAACATAGGCAAAACATTCTCTGACATAAATTGTACTAATGTTTTCTTAGGCCAGTCTCCCAAGGCAATATAAATAAAAACAAAAATAAACAAATGGGACCTAATCAAAATTACAAGCTTTTGCACAACAAAGGAAACCATAAACAAAACAAAAAGACAACATACAGACTGGGAGAAAATATTTGCAAATGATGTGACCAACAAGGGCTTAATTTCCAATATATACAAACAGCTCATAAAACTCAATAACAAAAAAACCAAACAAACAACACAATCGAAAAATGGGCAGAAGACCTAAATAGACATTTCTTCAAAGAAGACATAAAGTTGACCAGGAAGCACATGAAAAGATGCTCAACACTGCTAATTATCAGAGAAATGCAAATCAAAACTCCAATGAGGTACTACCACACACCAGTCAGAATGGCCACCATTAAAAAGTCTACAAATAACAAATGCTGGAGAGGGTGTGGAGAAAAGGGAACCCTCCTACACTGTGGGTGGGAATGTAAATTGGTTCAGCCACTATGGAAGACAGTATGGAGGTTCCTCAAAAAACTAGAAATAGAGTTATCCTATGATCCAGCAATCCCATTCCTGGGCATATATCCGGATAAAACAATAAATCAAAAAGATACATGCACCACTATGTTCGTAGCAGCACTATTCACAATAGCCAGGACATGTTAGCAACCGAAATATCCATTGACAGATGAATGGATAAAGATACTGTATATGTATACAATGGAATACTACTCAGACATAAAAAAAGCATGAAATAATGCCATTTTCAACAACATGGATGGACCTAGAGATTATCATGCTAATTTAAGTAAGTCAGAAAGAGAAAGACAAATATCATATGATATCACTTATATGTGGAATCTAAAATAAATATATGAAACAGAAACTGACTCAGAGACATTGAGAACAGACTTGTGGTTGCCAAGGGGGAGGGAGGTGGAGGTGGGATGGATTGGGAATTTGGGATTAGCAGATGTAAACTATTATATTTAGGATGGATAAACAAAAAGGCCTTACTGTATAGCACAGGTAACTATCAATATCCTGTAATAAACCATAATGGAAAAGAATATGAAAAAGAATGTATATATGTGTATAACTGAATCACTTTGCTGTACAGCAGAAATTAACACAACATTGTAAATCAACTATATTTCAATAAAATAAATTTTAATATTAAAAAAAATTTTATAACAAATAAATATTCTTAATAGAAAAAAGAAAAAATATTTTGTCCCAGTTTATAAAACACATAAATTATGGAATAATTCTAATGAATTTAGCAAACTCTCACTTATCCAGTGATAATTTAACTGGAGTAAAGAAAATCATTCATCTGTGAAAGAAAATCACTACAAGTAAGTGAAAACATTATGTAAACAAAGGGCATCTGGTTTTTGGAACCACACAGCCAGGACATGCAAAATAGGACTCATGCAATAGCAAAAGAAAGGGTGAAGGCTATGGATTCCAAGTCTGGAAAGTATGGTAGAAGAGTTAGTTAAGAAAGGAGGGACTTCCCTGGTGGCGCAGTGGTTGAGAATCTGCCTGCCAATGCAGGGGACACGGGTTCGAGCCCTGGTCTGGAAGGATCCCACATGCCGCAGAGCAACTGGGCCCATGAGCCACAACTACTGAGCCTGCGAATCTGGAGCCTGTGCCCCACAAAAGGGGGGGCCGCGATAGTGAGAGGCCCACACACCACGATGAAAAGTGGCCCCCACTTGCCGCAACTAGAGAAAGCCCTCGCACAGAAACGAAGACCCAACACAGCCAAAAATAAATAAAATAAATAAATAAATAAAATAAAAAATAAAGAAAGGAGATTGGAAGGGAAAAGGAAGGAGGGTGTAGATGGAGCCCATCAGACCAACTGGAATCCTATTCTATTCTTAGTTGAGACCTAAGAAACAGGAAACTATAGTAGAGTACTTTAACCTTGCGACCATTTTTCATCATAATTTAAATGAACAACAAAAGCAATTTGGGGGAGAAACATGGACATTAAACAAACAGTGCAAAGAATATAATAAAAATATTTGCCTTTTTAAAAGAAAAGCAAACTAAAGCTAGGTTATTACCCCACATTCTTTTGAAAAGTGTACACATAGATGAACAGTCTTTTAAAAATCTAATTACCTTAAACAGGTGAAACATTTCCCAGTAAGCTTGATGGTGTTTCTTCAAAATTAAAGAGCATGGGCACATCAGTAATAGTCTACACCCCGGTTTCTGAAAGTGTAGTCCTGGCCCAACAGCATCATCTCTTGGGAACTCATTAGAAATGGGATCTCATATCTCTAACGTTACTGAAACTTTAACCTGTGGTGCGATGCTCAGATAATTGTTCGGCTTTAAAAGACTCATTAACTGGTATGTAGAGAGAGTTTGGTTAATACTTGTTCGAGAACCTTTAAGTATTTTGGTGTACGGATGTTTTAAACAAAGAAGGAGAGTGAGGATCAGAAAGCTATTTTGTTTTGCTTCTTTAGAGGTTATTTCTACACAAGCCTTTTGGACCTTTAAAAATATTTCACCGATAGAATTTTCTATTCAGACTGCTGTGTATACGTAATTTAAAAAAATGTACTGCTGATAGAGAAATCAAATGTGCATATTATATGTTCTATAAATATAAAGTTTAAGATTCAAATGAATGCATTGTGGGAACTTTAAAAAGATAACCAAAAAACATTTTAAAAGTTTGAGCTCTGTATGAGTGAAGAAGGTATTTTTATTACATAGTCCAAGCCCAGTCTTTAATATAGAAATTAGATATTAAAACCACAAATAAACCAGGAATTCCAAAAGTCTTAAAATTATTAGTTTGATTTCAAAACTATTTCCAAAGAATTATAGGGTGGAAAAATCACTAAAAATCAGAAATTTCAAAGCACCTAATCTTAGTCTATGCTCCATGATTTATTCTAAGTCTTTCATTAAGTTGTAAATTATTTCATTAAAATTTAAGCTTGATTAGAAAACTCTATTCTCCTTAGAAGATAAATATTTGTACTTAAAAAAAATCTAAGCCTCCTTCCTTTTTTCCATTTATATAGATAAAAAGACAGACAAAATTAATGAGGTGACTTGTAAATCTTACCCCTCTCAGCAACTTAGTTTAACCCCATCAGTTTTACTGCCACCTAGTATATTAAGAGAACATAAAAGAGAAATCAAATAGTGTTGCTTTTAATTCCCCAGTTTTATTTGTATAAATAACAACTCTAAATGAAAATAAATCAAACTGGGTACTTGAAGTAGACACCTATGCAGCTTCCTACAAGTACCTAAGTTATTCAGACAAATGAAACTTTCATCATAAAAATTTCAGTGACTACAGCTTTCAAAGTTAAAAGTGAACGGTTTTAAATTTAATCTCAGCTATTAGTTCTAGCTAGGCAGTAGGGTACATCTAGGGTAGGGAAGGCCCCATAACAGTCCATGATTTGTTGCAGCACTTAAACTTCAAATCCCACAGAAATTTTTCTTACATCATAATAGATGAAGCGACCTGCACAGATTACTCTTGTTGAGTTGATATTAAAAGAGGCTGAAAATATTTTTAGTAAAGAAATGCAATCCGAATGGCATACACATGCAGGCACATTTTTTAAAAAGTTGGCATGTAATATAGAGTACAAACAAAACTGCACAAAACTATGTTAAGAGTGAGAAGGACTAATAAATTAAAGAAACATGCCTTAATGTACCCTCTCTCTCCACCTCGTGGAAAATTTGTACAGGCAGGCACCAACTATTGCAATGGCAGCAACTACAAGAAACCAGGAAACAAATGACATGTAACTGAAAAATCAATGCCAAGATTCAAAATCTAGCAGAAGAAATAAGTGTTGGTTAGATTTCCAAGGTCAGAAAATGTTATTTTATTTAAGCACATACAGATTTTTATTCTATCTGGTCTCTTCACTGTCTAAATCCAATTCCCTGGAATCAATTAAACAGTTCACAGTAAGGCAGAGGAGTCCTTGATTAATTTAGAAAATTATCCAAAGCATACTTGGGATGCAAACTCGTATGGCTAAGCATCTTGAAACAATATGTATTATTTAGGGTTTTTTAGTAAGTGGACATATAGAATATAAGAGAATATACAATCACCAACACAGGGTAGTATATTATATAAAAGGTCATGTTTTCCTAAACTGGTTTACTTAATTTCACACTATAAAACCTAAAGAAACTGAAAAATCACTAAAAAAATTTAATGCACTTCTTCAGAGTAATATCTTGATTTAAGCGGTATCAAAGTTTGGAATACTTACATACAGAAAGAACGATTGCAACAATGAGTGCTCCATCTGCGAAAAATGAAAAGTTTGAAGATAATTGAGCACATAGGAGTTTCCAAGTAGTTGTTGCATTTTAATTTGATCAGATCAGCTGTAATTACAGCAAAGAAAAAAAATTATCAATTTAGTTTTAGCTTGACTGCTAGTGCATCCAGGTCATTTTGACCAAAGAACCCTTCAAAATAGATTCCAGGGTTAGGATCCACCTTGTGAAATTCTTAACAGGAACCTTACTTATTATCATTGTCTGCTGTAGCTACCATACCAGGTTATTTAGTAAAGGTAGTTAGGACAATTAGAATTCACTAGATTAGAAGAAAAATTTTTTAAAACATATTGTCCCATTATAGCTCAGTATTCAGTCTATTTCTTATGATTTTGTTAGGAATTTAACTTATACTTTTCCCCCAAAAGTGTGATTGTTGAATAAATTATAATAAAGTTCTATTAATTTATCACACAAATGTTATTTTCAGTCTTCACAAACAATGCTTTATCTATCATCACCCCTCCTTATTTCCCTGTCCCCCAAGTTAAGACATGGTCCTAATTACAAGGAGATTTTCTCTAATACTATAAATGAAACACCAGGGCACATGGATGAAAACTATGCACAGAAACGTAAACATGCATTTTTGACTATCCAGAGAGCAATAAATAATACTACCAAATTACTAGATTCACCTGACACAGTGGCAATTTGACCAGTTTTCAGAGGGAAAACATAAGAAGCCTAAAGCACATTTTATACAAAGATTAACTTTACTAGTCTAAAGTAAAGTAATAACTATTTTTCTTCATTTTCTTATCAAGAAATAATTATATTTCATTTAAATGTCACAACTATACTTCACCAAGTTTTTTAACATATATTGTGTGAACCATGTGAGGCAACATAAAGTGTGCTACCCCCGCCTGTTATAAAAAAAAAACTAACCCAACTAATTGTATATAAGGCTTGTGTATACAAGGTATACACAAGAAAGAAAATTTATCTACAAATCTCCATCACAAAATAACACTATCACATGGGAAGCAAGTTACATTTTATATATTTTAACCTACACATGACCATAGCATTTAAGAAAGTTACCTCACCCCACTAGGAATCCTAAGCTGGGGCAGTTCTTGAAAACTGTGTTATCTCCATGTTTACATATACTATCACTTATATTTGTCATGGGATCTGCACTATTAAAAAAACTAAAAATGTCAGTTATCATCAATTTGTGACGTTTTTTCTTCTTTAATTACAGATAATTGAAATAGTTCCATGTAGAACTCTAGGGTTTCATAATGCAGGGTTATTTATAACCAAAATAATACCTAAATCCTCAAAATGTTCAGGCTGTAACTCATCACTTGGACTGGGATATGCTGAAAAAAGAAAAAAAAAATAGAAACAAGAAAAAAAGGTAGAAGAAGAAAATAATCAAGCTTAAAGACCTATATATAAATTTATAGGTTTTGATTTTTTGCCTTTGTGCGAAACCCCTGATAATTTAATTTTTCCTACATGAATTATATTAATGCTTAAAAGGTAGTGTCATAAAAATCATAAATTTATATTCAATGTCAAAATATTCTTCTTCCTGTCCATTAACATTTCTTGGGACAATATTCTGTGGTACAGCAAACAAATTTATCATTAGTATAATGTCAAAATTAGCCTATGGATTCAATGTAATTTTGCTTAAAACTGAAAGGCATAAGATGGCTTAAACATCATTTAAAAGTTGATCTGCAATAGAATGGAATTCAACATCATAAAGGTCATTTATGAAAAACCAATAGTGAAAAACTGAAAAATTTTTTTAAGTCAGGAACAATTCAGGATGCTCCCATTTGCCACTTCTATCAACATATAAAAAAATTTAATTTCTTTTTCTTGTCTAGTCAGAGCAATTAGACAAGAAAAAGAAATAAAAAGCATCCAAACTGGGAAAGAAGAAATAAAATGATCTCTGTTCCAGATTACATAATCTTCTAAGTGGAAAACTAAAGATTATATACACACACACATGCACACACACACAAACCTGTTAGAAGTAATAAATTAATTCAACAAAGTTGGAGGCTACAAAATCAACAAACAAAAATCAGTTGCATTTCTATACACTACCAATGAACAGTCTAAAAAGAAAATTAAAAAAAAAAAACAACTCCACTTACAGTAGCATCAAAGAGAATAAAATACTTAGGAATAAACATAACTAAGGAGGTGAAAGACTTGTACACTGAAAATTACAAAGGATTGCTTAAAGAAATTGAAGATGACATTAAAAAATGAAAGCACATCCTGCGTTCATGGATTGGAAGACTTAATATTGTTAAGATGTTAATACCACACAAAGCAATCTACAGATTAAATGCAACCCTTTGACCATATAAAAATGCATTTTGCATAAATAGACAAATTAAACCTAAACTTCATATGGAATCTCAAGGGAGTAGAAGTAGACAGGAATATCTTGATAAAGAAAGCAAAGTTGGGAGGACTCATGTTTCCCAATTCCAAAACTTACTAAAAAGCTACAATAATCAAAACATAGTGGTATTAACATAGAGACAGACACAGAGACCAATAGAATAGAATAGAGAGCCCAGAAGCAACAAGGATATATTGTACAGCACAGGGAAATATAGCTATTATTTTGTAATAACTTTAAATTGAGTATAATCTTTAAAAATATCAAATCACTATGTTGTACACCTGAAACTAATATAATATTGTAAAACAACTATATTTCAATTAAAAAAAAAAACAGAGAGCCCAGAAATAAACTTTCACTTATATGGTCAAATGATTCTTCACAAGGGTGCTAAGAACATTTAATGGGGAAAGGGCAATCTCTTCAACACATGGTTCTTGGATAACTGGATATCCACATGCAAAAGAATGAATTTTGACACCTACCTTACAATATATACAAAAATTAATTTAAAAAGATCAAAGTACTAAACTTAAGAGCTAGGGAAGTTGCCAAGACAGTGGAGTAGGAAGACTCTGAGTTCCCCTCCTTCCTCGGGCAAATGAGCAGTTACAACTGTTTACAGAACAACTATGGATGAGAATGACCTGAAGACTAGCAGAAATGATCTTCTACAACTAAGGATATAAAGAAGAAACCAACATGAGACAGGAAAGAGGATCAAAGACATGGTATAAACAAGACCCCTACCTCTGGGTAGGTGACCCACAAACTGGGAGGATCATTACAATTGCAGAGGTTCTCCCCAAGGAAGGAGGGGTCTGAGCCTCACATCAGATTCCCCAGCCTAGGGGTCCTGCACCAGGAAGACAAGCCCCCAGAATGTTCGGCTTTGAAAGCCAGTGTGGCTTACTTTTGGGAGATCCAGGGAGCTGTAAGAAATAGAGACTCCACTCTTAAAGGATGCAAACAAAATGTCTCACAATCTTGAGACCCAGGGCAGAAGCAGTAATTTGAAAGGAGCTTGGGTCAGATCCTCTGCTGATCTTGGAGAGGCAGAAGGCAACTGGAACTCATCCTGGGGACACAGATGGTGGCAGCAGCCATTGTTGGGAGCTCATACCACAAAGACTCTGGTGCTGGCAAACGCCAATTTGGAATCCTCCCTCTAGCTTATTAGAACCATGATATGACCCTCCCCCCCAGCAGGTGGGCACAAGTTCTGGGACACTCCAGGCCAAGCAGTTATTGGAGTGAAGACATAGCCCCACCCACAAGGAGGCTGGCTGCCTTAGGACCCCTGATCCTTCAGCCACCTGCGACACCTCCCTGCCCAGCAGAGGGCCCAGAACCTGGCTCAATATATTGCAACGAGACCCTGGCACCTGGCTCTGCTCACCAGTGGGCCAGCACCAGCCCCAGAAGCCCATGGGCCCGAGCCTCACCCACCAGCAGTCTGATTTCAGCTTCAGGAACATTGGGCCCCTAAGCCAGCTTCCCCAAGGTCAGACCCCACCCACCAGTGGGCCAACACCAGCTCCGGGACACCCTGGACACTACAGTTAGCCAAGTCAGGAAACAACCCTGCCCACCTGTTGGGGAAGCTAGTAAAGTAGTCTTGTTCAGGCTTCAGAGGTGGCACAAGGCCTCTCTCTGACCGGACAATGACGCTAAAGCTGGCTGCATGCCAAACTGCTGAGCTACACCCAGGTCAGCAGGGGTGGCGCCTGCACACATTGTAAACCACTAGATAAGATAGAGAGTAAGTCATGGGGCTTCTTGCACCTTGAGGGTCTGGCCAGCCCCTGGGGATCAAGGACATTCCAAGACTTACAAGTTAAGACCAAGGCATTTATGACAATAACCAGAGCTGCAAACTTGCACGTAGGCTGATTGCTATCAGCCTGCGGCCTGGTGCTAAAAGCTGGGCTCCTTCAAGTGGCAAACTTAAGTCTCACCAGTGGGGTGGACGTACCGCCTGGGACCTTCCCAATTTGGACTCCAGATTGCTGTTCAAGGGACTTCCCAGTGCTGCTTGGATCTGGATGTAGGTGCTTCCCCAATTCAGTGATGTATAAACCTCGGTATTTACTATTCTTTCTTAGTTAGTTATACTATTATTTTCTTAATTAGTATACTGTAATATCTGTTAATTCAATAAACTCTAAATTCTTGTTTACTGAGTGTAGAGTGGTTATTTTGCCAGCGAATCCTATGAACTTTGAAACTGAAAGTAAGGCTTTTGGCAAAACAACACCAGCAGGCTGACACTAGCCCCAGGATCTCCCAAGCCATGGCCCCACGTACCAGTAGGCCAACACTTGACCTGAGACCCACAGCCTGCTTCCTCAGATCCCAGCTCTACCAAACAGTACTAGCCCTACTAGTAGTAAAACCATCTATAACCACAATAAGTAGTTAAAGGATGAACAAAACAAAAAAAGATGTAAAATATGATGGATAAAAACATTAAATGTGGTGGGATGGAATAAAAATACAGGGTTGTTAGAATGCGTTCAAACTTAAGAGATTAGCAACTTAAAATAATCATGTATATGTATAGATTGCTATATATAAACCTCATGAGAACCACAAAACAAAACTCTATAATAGATACATATACAAGAAAGAGAAAGGAATCCAACGTAACACTAAAGATAATAATTAAATCATAAGGGAAGAGAGCAAAAGAAGAAAGGAACAAAAATGAACTAGAAACTTAAAAGCTAAAACTATAAAACTCTTAGAAGAAAACATGGAGGACAGCTTCATGAATTTGGATCTGGCAATGATTTCTTGGATGTGACACCAAAAGCACATGCAACAAAAAACAAATAGATACATTGAATTTCATCAATGTTAAAAACTTTTGTTTCACAAGGGATACTGTCATCAGAGTGAAGAGACAATACACAGAATGGGAGGAAGCATCTGCAAATTATATATCTGATAAGGGATTAATATTCAAGATATATTATGAACAAAAAATTAAAAAAAAAATTCAAAAATGGGCAAAGGACTTGAATGGTTATTTCTCCAAAGAAGATATACAAAAGACCAATAAGCACATGAAAAGATGATCAAAGATTAATAATTTTAGATATTCAAATAAAAACCACAATGGATACTACTTCATATATATTGGTATGGCTTTTATAAAAAATCAGAAAACAACAAGTGCTGACAAAAAGGTTAAGAATTTGGAACCTTTGTGCATCACTGGAGGGGACATAAAATGGTGCACCTGATGTGGAAGACACTATCGTTGTTCCTCAAAAAAATAAACATAAAGCTACTCTATAACCCAGCAATTCTATTCCTATGTATATAACCACCAAAATTGAAAATAGGGACTCAGATACTTGAATGCCAATGTTCAGAGCAGCATTATTCAGAATAGCCAAAAGGTGGAACCAAACCAAGAAACTTTCAACAAATGGATGAATAAAGGAAATGTGGTATATAGAATGGAATATTTTTAAGTCATAAAAGGAATAAAGTTCTGATACATGCTACAAGGTGGATGAATCTTGAAAACATTATGCTAAGTGAAATAAGCCAGAACACATTATGCTAAGTGAAATAAGCCAGTAGTGAATCCTAGTCTATGAGGTACCCGGAATAGTCAAATTCATAGACATAGAAAATAGATAGTAGCTAACAGGGCTGGGGGGAGGGAGACTGGAGAGTTATTGTTTAATAGGTATAATGTTTCATTTTGAGATGCTGAAAAAATTTTGGAGCTAGATAGTAGTAATAGTTGCACAAAAATGTGGATACTTAATGCCAATGAAATATACAATTAAAATAGTTAAAACTGTCAGTAAAATACAATAGAACTTGATCTAGAAAAATTAGCATAGAGAGTAGCCTGAACAGCTGAAAAGGAAGTGTTCTGCCAGATACTAAAACATATCATAGTACTGCAGTCAAAACATCAATTTGGTGCTGGCACAGGAATGGACAGAATTCAAGGGAACAGAAAGAAGACTAGATCACCTATGAATTTAATGTGTAATAAAAACTGGCACTTCAACACAGTTGGAGAGAAGACAACTTATTCAACAAATGGTGCTACTTCGCCATTGGATGAAGGTAGGTGGAGTGGGGAGGAACCCAATCTCATTTCATATACCATAAAGAATGTGAGATGAATCAGTGATTTAATGCAATCACACAATCACATGGTAGAAATGTTTATATAATTTCAAAATGGAGACATGGTGGAAATGTTTATATGATTTCAGCATGGAGAACCCCTGAAGCTTTTATAAGAAAGACACAACACTCATAGTCATTAAGAAAAAGATCAACACATTCAACTACCTATTAATGTAAAAATTCTGCACATATAAATGACCACTGAGAGAATGGTTAAATGAAATATGGTACATATTAAAACCATCATTTAAAAAGATGGGAATAAATCTAACTACAGCTCCAGTTCAAGGCAATAAGTGGAAAAATTTGCAAGAAAAATATGAACAGCATGATGCCATTTTTGGTTAAGAAAAAAGAGAAAATGCCAAAATATGTATACCTACACAAATAAGAATGTTGATGTGTAGAAATAGATTAAAAAGACATCCTAAATTATAAAGAGATTAATTTAGGTAATAGACCAGAGAAAGAGGTGGAAAACTAATCTTTTACTCTGTATGCTTTTGTAATGTTTGAAATTTTACAAATTTATATTAGTATACTACTTATATAATTAAAAGTTATAAAAAGCAATCTATATTCAATAGCATAAAATCTTAAAAGAAACCTGACTAGTAAAATAAGGCAAAGAAAAAACCTAGAAGAAAATTCCACTTCATGTTAAAAGGGCTTTAACTTATCTTGAGCTCTGATAAGTCAACAAGAAAAATATTTCAGAAACCACATAGGAAAATGAACAAAGGACCAAAATAAGTGAAAGAAGACCAAAAAAATTCAGCTTCATTGATAATTTAAAAATGCAAATTAGTACATGACATCATTTTTCACCCATCACTTTATTAAGTTTGAAACAATGTAAGTAGGATAAAGAGGTACTGAACCTGTATGACTTGACTCTGGAGTTGTAGTTGGATGAGGACCTGGAAAAATAAATTTGATTCAATTCACCAGTCTCATCAATACAAAATTATAGAATTAATTTTGATTTTTTTATTTTTGAAAAAAGATTATTTCTTAAAATGAATTACTTCTCAAAATGAAAAATACACA
The DNA here is from genome assembly GCF_009873245.2 of Balaenoptera musculus. Taxonomy (NCBI): domain Eukaryota; kingdom Metazoa; phylum Chordata; class Mammalia; order Artiodactyla; family Balaenopteridae; genus Balaenoptera; species Balaenoptera musculus. The sequence goes on from NC_045785.1 coordinate 149,516,135, forward strand.
TACTTTCCAAATTTGCTATTCTACTACTGGGAAGTTAACCTAAATACATATTTACACAAGTACATAAGAATGTATGCAAAAGAATGTTCACTATAGCTTTGTATTATATAATGGAAATCCTAGACGTTAACAAATAATAAATCATACAAATCATGTGTTCAGAATAAATATACAAATCTTTAAAAAAAATACCATTCACATAGTATCATATTACAAAATTTGTACCCTTTCTTATCCACTTAGTATTTTGCCCACATTTTTTCCTATTTGCATAATCAGATCTACCTTATCACTATTATATGTTGCTAATGATCTTTTTCATAGTCCTTCTCCAACTGATGATAAAAAAAACAGTCTCATGAGGAATTTTGATTTTTGATATGTAAAAAATGATCCATGTAATTTATCTTCTTTATAAACTTGTCCTCACAATTCTCTCTCCTTTCAAACACCGGACTGTATCAGTGTTTTATAAATCCTTTATGAAATGCCTATGATCATATCAACAAACATAGTATACCACAGAGCATAGTCCCACTAGGACCATGTGAGAAAACATGGATGGGTCAATGAGTATAGATTTCATATGCAATCTTTATATGTTATCCACCAAAAAAAATCTCTTTCCCCACAGAACTTCACAGCACTCACCAAGGTACTCAAGAAGGCTACTGGGTACCAGGTTTACAGGAATTATAAAAATGTGTTCTAATTACCATGTTAACATGAATAATTCCTGCTCAATATTTTAAAATATTAGGACAATAAGAAACAAACAAATTAGAAGCCAGTAACTGACATTTGTTTGAGTCATTAAACAATGGGAAACTGGAACCTATAGAAATGACGTTTCTTGAGTAAGCAGAGCCACACTAGGACCCTGAGTGCAGCCTGCCCAGGCTAATGCTCTTCCCTCTCTTCCTCTTGTCTCTTGCTTCTGCTGTAACTAAAGAGAAGAAGCCAGAGATAGGAGCCCTGAAATCAGGCAGATAATTCCTTCCACCATATCAAAATAGTCTCTCAAGTCTTAGGCAGAGCAGATGATCAGAAGTCTCTGCCAGAAATCCTCCATTTCATTTCAATAAGTAAGGACTTTTCCTGCCTTTCAGTTATTATAAAACTTATTTTCTGTTGCCTAAAAACAAAAACAAAAAACACAGTAAAGAGAAAAATAATAACTGTATGAGGTGGTGGGGTTGGATGTGGGGAGTAGAAATACTAGTCTTGTTCTGGAGCTACCAGAAATTTCCCAGTTAAAAGTGTACTATATAGACGGGACCTTCAAGATGGTGGGGGAGTAAGACGTGGAGATCACTTTCCCCCCCACAAATACATCAAAAATACATCTACATGTGGAACAACTCCTACACAACACCTACTGAACGCTGGCAGAAGACCTCAGACTTCCCAAAAGGGAACAGACGCCCTCAGGTGACCTACATGCAGAGGTGGGGCCAAATCCAAAGCTGAACCCCAGGACCTGTGAGAACAAAGAAGAGAAAGGGAAATTTCTCCCAGCAGCCTCAGGAGCAGTGGATTAAATCTCCACAATCAACTTGATGTACCCTGCATCTCTGGAATACCTGAATAGACAACCAATCATCCCAAAATTGAGGTGGTGGATTTGGGAGCAACTGTAGACTTGGGGCTTGCTTTCTGCATCTAATTTGTTTCTGGTTTTATGTTTATTTTAGTTTAGGATTTAGAGCATATTATCATTAGTAGATTTGTTTATTGATTTGGTTGCTCTCTTCCTTTTATATATATATATATGTGTGTGTGTTTCTTTTTTTCCGTTTTCTCTTTTTGTGAGTGTGTATGTTATGCTTCTTTGTGTGATTTTGTCTGTATAGCTTTGCTTTTACCATTAGTCCTAGGGTTCTCTCTGTCCATTTTTTGTTTTTAAATATAGTTTTTAGCACTTGTTATCATTGGTGGATTTCTTTTTTGGTTTGGTTGCCCTCTTCTTTCTTTCTTTTTCTTTTTTAAATTACTTTTTTATTTTTAATAATATTTTTATTTCAATAACTTTATTAATTTAATTAAAAATTTTTAACTTTCTTTCTTTCTTTCTTTTTTTCTCCCTTTTCTTCTGAGCTGTGTGCCTGACAGGGTCATGGTGCTCCAGCCAGGTGTCATGCCTGAGCCTCTGAAATGGGAGAGACAAGTTCAGGACAATGGTCCACGAGAGACCTCCCCGCCCCATGTAATATCAAACAGCAAAAGCTCTCCCAGAGACCTCCATCTCAATGCTCTACTCAACGACCAGCAAGCTAAAGTGCTGGACACCCTATGCCAAACAACTAGCAAGACAGGAACACAACCCCACCCATTAGTACAGAGGCTGCCTAAAATCATAAGGTCACAGACTCCCCAAAACACAGCAGGGAACGTGGTCCTGCCCATCTGAAAGACAAGATCCAGCCTCATTGACCAGAACACAGGCACCAGTTCCCTACACCAGGAAGCCTACACAACCCACTGAACCAGACTTAGTCACTGGGGGCAGACACCAAAAACAACGGGAACTACGAACCTGCAGCCTGTGAAAAAGAGACCCCAAACACAGTAAGTTAAGAAAAATGGGAAGACAGAGAAACACACGGCACATAAAGGAGCAAGGTAAAAACCCACCAGACCAAAGAAATGAAGAGGAAATAGGCAGTCTACCTGGAAAAGAATTCAGAGTAATGATAGTAAAGATGATCCAAAATCTTGGAAATAGAATTGAGAAAATACAAGAAATGTTAAACAAGGACCTAGAAGAACTAAAGAGCAAAAAAACAATGATGAACAACACAAGAAATGAAATTAAAAATTCTCTAGAAGGAATCAATAGCAGAATAACTGAGACAGAAGAACGGATAAGTGACCTGGAAGATAAAATAGTGGAAAAAACTACCACATGGCAGAATAAAGAAAAAAGAATGAAAAGAATTGAGGACAGTCTCAGAGACCTCTGGGACAACATTAAATGCACCAACATTCGTATTATAGGGGTCCCAGAAGAAGAAAAGGAAGAAAAAAAAGGGACTGAGAAAATATTTGAAGAGATTATAGTTGAAAACTTCCCTAATATGGGAAAGGAAATAGTCAGTCAAGTCCAGGAAGCACAGAGAGTCCCAAGGAGAAACATGCCAAGACACATATTAATCAAACTATCAAAAATTAAATCCAAAGAAAAAATATTAAAAGCAGCAAGGGAAAAGCAACAAATAACATATAAGGGAATCCCCATAGGGTTAACAGCTGATGTTTCAGCAGAAACTCTGCAAGCCAGAAGGGAAAGGCAGTATATATTTAAAGTGATGAAAGGGAAAAACCTACGACCAAGATTACTCTACCCAGCAAGAATCTCATTCAGATTCGACAAAGAAATTAAAACCTTTACAGACAAGCAAAAGCTACAAGAATTCAGCACCACCAAACCAGCTTTACAACAAATGCTAAAGGAACTTCTCTAGGCAGGAAACACAAGAGATTAAAACACCCACAATAAAAAAACCCAAAACAATTAAGAAAATGGTAATAGGAACAACATATCAATAACTACCTTAAATGTAAATGGATTAAAGGCTCCAACCAAAAGACATAGACTGGCTGAATGGATACAAAAACAAGACCCATACATATGCTGTCTACAAGAGACCCACTTCACACCTAGGACAAATACAGACTGAAAGTGAGGGGATGGAAAAATATATTCCATGAAAATGGAAATCACAAGAAAGCTGGAGTAGCAATTCTCACATCAGACAAAATAGACTTTAAAATAAAGACTATTCCAAGAGACAAAGAAGGACACGACATAATGATCAAGGGACCAATCCAAGAAGAAGATATCACAATTGTAAATATTTAGGCACCCAACATAGGAGCACCTCAATACATAAGTGAAATGCTAACAGCCATAAAAGGGGAAATCGACAGTAACACAATCATAGTAGGGGACTTTACCACCCCACTTTCACTAATGGAGAGATCATCCAAAATGAAAATAAATAAGGAAACACAAGCTTTAAATGAGACATTAAAGAAGATGGACATAATTGATATTTATAGGACATTCCATCCAAAAACAACAGAATACATTTTCTTCTCAAGTGCTCTTGGAACATTTTCCAAGATAGATCATATCTTGGGTCACAAATCAAGCCTTGGTAAATTTAAGAAAATTGAAATTGTATCAAGTATCTTTTCTGACCACAAAACTATGAGACTAGATGTCAATTACAGGAAAAAATCTGTAAAAAATACAAACACATGGAGGGTAAACAATATACTACTAAATAACCAAGAGATCACTGAAGAAATCAAAGAGGAAATCAAAAAATACTTAGAAACAAATGACAATGAACAAACGATGACCCAAAACCTATGGGATGCAGCAAAAGCAATTCTAAGAGGGAAGTTTATAGGAATACAATCCTACCTCAAGAAAGAAGAAACTTCTCAAATAAATAACCTAACCTTACACCTAAAGCAATTAGAGAAAGAAGAACAAAAAAACCCAAAAGTTATCAGAAGGAAAGAAATCATAAAGATCGGATAAGAAATAAATGAAAACGAAATGAAGGAAACAATAGCATAGATCAATAAAACTAAAAGCTGGTTCTTTGAGAAGATAAATAAACCATTAGCCAGACTCAGCAAGAAAAAAGAGAGAAGACTCAAATTACTAAAATTAGAAATGAAAAAGGAGAAGTAACAATTGGCACTGCAGAAATACAAAGCATCACGAGAGATTACTACAAGCAACTATATGCCAATAAAAAAGACAACCTGGAAGAAATGGACAAATTCTTAGAAAAGCAGAACCTCCTAAGACTGAACCATGAAAAAATAGAAAATATAAACAGACCAATCATAAACACTGAAATTGAAATTGTGATTAAAAATCTTCCAACAAACAAAAGCCCAGGACCAGATGGCTTCAAAGACGAATTCTATCAAACATTTAGAGAAGAACTAACACCTATCCTTCTCAAACCCTTCAAAACTATAGCACAGGGAGGAACACTCCCAAACTCATTCTACCATGCCACCATCACCCAGATACCAAAACCAGACAAAGATGTCACAAAAAAGGAAAACTACAGACCAATATCACTGATGAACATAGATGCAAAAATCCTCGACAAAATACTAGCAAACAGAATCTAACAGCACATTAAAAGCATCATACACCATGATCAATTGGGGTTTATCCCAGGAATGCAAGGATTCTTCAATATACACAAATCTATCAATGTGATAAACCATATTAACAAATTGAAGGAGAAAAACCATATGATCATCTCAATAAATGCAGAAAAAGCTTTCTACAAAATACAAATCAACATCCATTTATGATAAAAACCCCCCAGAAAGTAGGCATAGAGGGAACTTACCTCAACATAATAAAGGCCATATATGACAAACCCACAGTCAACATCTTTTTCAATGGTGAAAAACTGAAACCATTTACACTAACATCAGGAGAAAGACAGTGTTGCCCACTCTTGCCACTATTATTCAAAATAGTTTTGGAAGTTTTAGCCACACCAGTCAGAGAAAAAAGGAAATACAAGGAATCCAAATTGGAAAAGAAGAAATAAAACACTCACTGTTTGCAGATGACATGATAGTATACATAGAGAATCGTAAAGATGCCAACAGAAAATTACTAGAGCTAATCAATGAATTTGGTAAAGTTGCAGGATACAAAATTAATGCACAGAAATCTCTGGCATTCCTATACACTAATGATAAAATACCTGAAAGAGTAAATAAGGAAACACTCCCATTTACCACTGAAACAAAAAGAATAAAATACCTAGGAATAAACCTAAATAAAAAGACCTGCATGCAGAAAACTATAAGAACTGATGAATGAAATTAAAGATGATACAAACAGATGGATTGGAAGAATCAATATTGTGAAAATGACTCTACTACCCAAAGCAATCTACAGATTCAATGCAATCCCTATCAAACGACCAATGTCATTTTTCACAGAGCTAGAACAAGAAATTTCACAATTTGTATGGAAACACAGAAGACCTATGAAAGATAGGCCAAAGCAATATTGAGAAAGAAAAACGGAGCTGAAGGAATCAGGCTCCCTGACTTCAGACTATACTACAAAGCTACAGTAATCAAGATAGTATGGTACTGGCACAAAAACAGAAATATAGATCAATGGAACAGGATAGAAAGCCCTGAGATAAACCCATGCACATATGGTCACCTTATCTTTGATAATGGAGGCAAGTCTATACAATGGAGAAAAGAAATCCTCTTCAATAAGTGGTGCTGGGAAAACTGGACAGCTACATGTAAAAGAATGAAATCAGAACACTCCCTAACACCATACACAAAAATAAATTCAAAATGGATTAAAGACCTAAATGTAAGACCTGACACTATAAAACTCTTAGAGGAAAACATAGGCAGAACACTCTTTGACATAAATCACAGCAAGATTTTTTTTGACCCACCTCCTAGAGTAATGAAAATAAAGACAAAAATAAACAAATGGGACCTAATGAAACTTCAAAGCTTTTGCACAGCAAAGGAAACCATAAACAAGACGAAAAGACAAGCCTCAGAACGGGAGAAAATATTTGCAAATGCAGCAACTTACAAGGGATTAATCTCCAAAACATACATACAGCTCATGCAACTCAATATCAAATAAACAAACAACCCCATCAAAAACTGGGCAGGAGACCTAAATAGACATTTCTCCAAAGAAGAGATACAGATGGCCAAGAGGCACATGAAAAGATGCTCAACATCACTGAGTATTTGAGAAATGCAAATCAAAACTACAATGAGGTATTATCACCTCACACCCATCAGAGTGGCCATCATCAGAAAATCTACAAACAATAAATGCTGGAGAGAGTGTGGAGAAAAGGGAACCCTCTTGCACTGCTGGTGGGAATGTAAATTGATACAGCCACTATGGAGAACAGTATGTAGGTTCCTTAAAAAACTAAAATTAGAACTACCATATGACCCAGCAATCCCACTACTGGGCATATACTCTGAGAAAACCGTAATTCAAAAAGAGTCATGTACCACAATGTTCACTGCAGCACTATTTACAATAGCCAGGACATGGAAGCAACCTAAATGCCCATCGGCAGATGAATAGATAAAGAGGATGTGGTAAATATATACAATAGAATATTACTCAGCCATAAAAAGGAACAAAATTGGGTCATTTGTAGAGACATGGATGGACCTAGAGTGTGTCATACAGAAGTAAGTCAGAAAGAGAAAAACAAATACTGTATGCTAACACATATATATGGAATGAAAAAAAAAAAAAAGGTTCTGAAGAACCTAGGGGCAGGACAGGAATAAAGACCAGACGTAGAGAATGGACTTGAGGACACGGGGAGGGGGAAGGGTAAGCTGGGACGAAGTAAGAGAGTGGCATGGACATGTATACACTACCAAATATAAAATAGATAGCTAGTGGGAAGCAGCTGCATAGCACAGGGAGATCAGCTTGGTGCTTTGTCACCACCTAGAGGGGTGGGATAAGGAGGGTGGGAGGAAGATGCAAGATGGAGGAGATATGGGGATATATGTATATGTATAGCTGATTCACTTTGTTATAAAGCAGAAACTAACACACCATTGTAAAGCAATTATACTGCAAGAAAGTTGCTAAAAAAAAAAAAAGAAACGAAATTGAGTTATTTGTAGTGAGGTGGATGGACCTAGATTCTATCATACAGAGTGAAGTAAGTCAGAGAGAGAAAAACAAATACCATATGCTAACACATATATATGGAATCTAAAACAACAAAAATAATGGTTATGAAGAACCTAGGGGCAGGACAGGAATAAAGATGCAGACGTAGAGAATGGACTTGAGGACATGGGTATGGGGAAGGGTAAGCTGGGACGAAGTGAGAGTGTGGCATGGACATATATACACTACGAAATGTAAAATAGATAGCTAGTGGGAAGCAGCCACATAGCACAGGGAGATCAGCTCCGTGCTTTTTGTCCACCTAGAGGGGTGGGATAGGGAGGGTGGCAAGGAGACGCAAGAGGTAGGAGATATGGGGATATATGTATACATATATCTGATTCACTTTGTTATATAGCAGCAGCTAACACAACATTGTAAAGCAATTATACTCCAATAAGATGTTAAAAAAAAAAAGTGTACTATATAAAAAGAATCAAACTGGTTGTTGTCAGGAAAATGAAACATAGTCCTGGACCTGGATTATACCCTGTAAATGTGTCAACAGATCTCTTAAATTGAATAAAAATAGCAATGTTGATGACTCAGAAAACATACATGTTAAAAAACAGAAGCCATGGACCTTCCTCTACACTAATATTAATTCCATTGAAACTGTAAATCAGATGAACTACTTTTAAGGGCTTTCTAGATGGCAAGCACTGTACTAAGTGCTTTAAATGTATTCCATTGTAACTTTACTATCGCACAGTGAGGGAGGCGTTAAATCATTATACATGTAAGTAAACAAGTTTATATAACTTGACCAAGTTTACACACCTGTTTATCTCTGTGGACTATGGCAAATAATTTTAGACTCACCAAGTATAACAACTACAATGGCTATAAATGTGTTCTTCCTCCTTTTTTTTTTACTAAAAATGATAGTGAGTGTAAATTACCAGACATTTAAAGGAGTATGAAAAATCACAAGGAATTTAAAGGATATTGAAATATATAAGCAGGACTTTATGAAACCTGAGGCACTGGAAATTGGAGGCTTCGTAGTGGCAGTAGTCGGCTCTGGAAAACAAAAAATATAAACTCATTTAATTACTTGGGAATTATTGCTTGGGATATTATTGCTTCCTATTCATTTATATGAATTATGCTTTTTGTACTTATTTAGGTAAAAATTTACATGCTTTAATTTACACTGAAAAATGTTTGCTATCCATTTTACATGTAAGAATGCTAAACAAGAGAAATTTATACACCTGTGTGATGTACATAACATGCTAATATCCTATAAAAAGAGAAAAATCAAAACAGCAGATTTCTTTATGAATTAGAAGTCATGCATCTGTCATGGAAATGAATCCAAGACAGATATACGTACTAAAATTGTTTCTTTTCAATTTTTCTGTAAATTGAAATTTATTGTCAAAGAAATAAAATATTTTAAAAAAACCAAAAAGGAGAAAGACACCATTTGTACCTTTAGTACACATTGGGATCTTGGGCTCCCAAGTACTGTTTGCACCACAGACAATTGTGTTGCTGCCATGAAGGTAAAAACCTTGGTTACATTCAAATGCAACTTGAGATTTGTAGTAAAATTTTTTTCTAAATCCTGATACCATCTTTCCGTGTTCGACAACTGGATATTCACATTTGACCACTGAAAAGTGGAGAAATTCCAGAATTAATGGAAAGCTGCTTTCACATAGGAACATAAACCTAGTGCAAAGTAATAATTTCCAGTGGCAAGAAAGAAGCAAAAGGTGAAAGGCAAGATGTTAATTGCAAAAAAAAAAAAAAAAAAAGACTGTATTTGTTCATTTGAATTCCAGGAAAACAGATTTAGAGAAATCTAATAATGTTTTTCTACCAAAAACAGACTATTATTATACTTTATTGGCTTTTCTACATTTTTTCCCAGTACTGACAAGTTTTGAGAAAGGTCTCACTATCAGATACAAATTCAGGGTAAGTTCAAAAGTGACTTTTGATACTCTTTAGCTCTAGGATTTTTTTTAAGGTCATGTTGACACTAATTACAGGACCTTGCTCTTTTAGAAAGATAGCATAGACTTTTTTTTTCCAAATTAATTAATTAATTAATTAATTTATTTTTGGCTGTGTTGGGTCTTCGTTTCTGTGCGAGGGCTTTCTCTAGTTGCGGCAAGCGGGGGCCACTCTTCATCGCGGTGTGCAGGCCTCTCACTATCGTGGCCTCTCTTGTTGCGGAGCACAGGCTCCAGACGCGCAGGCTCAGTAGTTGTGGCTCACGGGCCTAGTTGCTCCGCGGCATGTGGGATCTTCCCAGACCAGGGCTCGAACCCGTGTCCCCTGCATTAGCAGGCAGATTCTCAACAACTGTGCCAACAGCGAAGCCTGGCATAGATTTTTGAGAAGGTAATACTTGAGCTGAAATTTAAAAGTTGAAAAGAAGCAAGCCATGAAAATATATGAAAAAGAAAGTTCTCAGGTGGCAACAACACACAGGAACTTGGGTGTTCAAGAAATACAAAGGTCAGTGGAGTTAGGGGAGTGTTTTCCAAATATTTTGGACTGCAACCCAGAGATCAAGAAACACATTTTAAGTTGTAAACCAGTATACAAGCACACAGGCCTGAGATACTGTTAAAAGTTAATACTTAGTCCTCACACCAGTGTACTCTGGTATTTCCCATTCTACTCTACTTCTTCAGAAGTAAATTACATGACAGACCCTCTAGATTGACTTCAGGATCTACTAATGGGTTTTGAAGAATTTGGAAAAAACAAAAGAAAACAAAAGAAAACAAAAAAACGCTGGGCTGGGCAGTGAGTTCAAGAGAACATCTTATGAGATTAAATCTGAGCAATAGTTGAGGGCCAGATAATATATAGCTTTTTTTTTTTTTTTTTTGACAGCAGAGCACAAGTTCTTTTAATCACACGCTTGAAAAGTGTCACAAGTCACAACTCTGGAGCACAGGAGAGGCCCATGAGGAGCCCGTGTCCGCCGCAGCCTTCCGGGCGAGTCCAGCCGCCTGGTATTTCTGAGCTTCGTGTCCCATAGTATTTGGTCGGAGCCTTAAAACCAGCCCACACACTACTCTGAAACGTCAAGAAAATAACTGATTCAGTTGATAACAGCCCCACGGTAGAGCTGGTCTAACAGGTGACACCCACTTAAATTCAGAGCCTGCGCCTCTGGCCAAGGCTGCTGAAACCTGACACCTCCCTGCACACCTGACAGGTAGCTGCTGGCAGACATGGACAGAACCCCTGCTCAGAACATCTTCAACCTATATTCCTGCCAACTTGCAGGCAGCTGTTAAGCCCCCAACTCGGTCAGCACAGGTTATGAGCCCATTTCTAGATCTAAATGATATTCAGCCACCTCTCCCGCATCCTTCAGAGGTGAAGGAAAGAGGTGCTCTTACCTCAGTCTGGTCACACTAACACAACGTCCGTCTAGGAGAAACAAAGGTGTTTACAAGCATCTATGAACCAGGCCTTGGCCGCATGACTGCCAGGTCCAGTTCTCCCCACCCCGAGGGGCCATCAGAACCGTGGCTCTGAGCGAAAAGCACATCATGACCACCTGCTGGCACGCAGTGAGAAGGCCAGAGGGGAAGTCGTGGTTAAACCAGGAACAGGACTCTGAGAAGCTGGAAGAAGGGTCTGTTCACCTGGAGACCATGGCCGGTGAGACCACGTGGTCTGAGGTGGTCTGGCCATTCTTGGACATGAAATGGCTCAACAAGCTGCCTGAAGGTGACAAGGGACAGAGGAGCAGGAGTCTCTGCCATCCACCCACACGTGGGAGGCAGAAACCTGGAGGCGGGGCTGCCGGCAGGGCTCTGGGTGGGCAGCCCACGGACAGTGACACCCACCCTCAAACACAGAAGGAAACAACTATTCCAGAGCAAAAAGCCACCCTCCAGTCTTTAGGAACAGTGCCAGTCTCCCAAGGCCTTTTTCTATCCTAAACCCTCGCATGTGAACGCGGGCCTAACTATGCAGTGGACTCCACGCACCCTGCTGCTCACTCAGCACTGGCTACCTGGCTACCCACCACCTGGGCCGGGAGCGGAGGGGAGGGGCAGAGGGCAGCCGCCTCCCTTCCTGCTTTGCCCCGGGATCTGCCAGCCCAGCCTGAAGGCCGGGCCGCGGCCCCGCCCCTCCGGCCTCAGGAGCCCTCCTCCTTCCGGCAGCAGGCGCACAGTCATTATGCATCTGGACCTTGGGGACAGTACACAAGGACTCCCGGGGAAGCCAGCACGCACACCGGCTCTGCAGTCAGGGCCACGTTCAGCTAAGCAGGCAGTATCAGAGACCCCCTCCACAGGGCTGGAGGCAGGGGGCCCGTGCCCACCTCGTCCCAGAGGCCAGCTCATCTACTCCTTGGGGATCTCAAACATGCACAGGCTCTTGTACTTCTACAGGAGCTCATTCTTGGTCCGGACCTGCTCGCGGAGGCGGTGCAGCTGCTGCTGCTGCCGTTCGGGGCTCAGGTGGATGCCAGGCATGGCGCTGACCACCTTCCGCATCTCCTGGAACTTGGTCTTGAGGGCGTTCAGGTCCTGGTGGACATCAGGGCTGTCCTTGTCCATGCATTTGATAATGTTGTGAACCAGAGGGAGGAAGGAGCAGTTCTCCTCAGCCTTCACGCCGGCCGGGGATGGAGGCCTCAGCGGCGTGGAGACCGGCGGCAGCGGCTGCGGAGGCGGCAGCGGCTTCATCTCGGGCAGCGGCGGCTCTGTGGGTGGCTGCAGCGTATCCTTCTCCTGCCGGCCAACAGACACCCCCACAGAAGCCATGGCGCCCAGGACCCACGCCAATATATAGCTTTTTAAACCAGAAGGAGGGTTTCTCTTTTCCTGTGGATCTGAATTTCCATCAGATATCATTTTTGTTCAGCCAGGAGAACTTACCAGTTCTTGCAGTTCACGTTGGCTAATGACAAATTCTCTTAGCTTTTGTTTATCTGAAACTGTTTTTATTTACTTCACCTTCAGTTTTGAAAGAGTTCTCCTTGACAGGGAATTCTAGGATAAGTGCTTTATTTTTCTTCCAGCACATTAGCAGAAATTATTGTCTTCTCATCTCCACAGTTCCTTAAGAGAAGTCAGCTGTCATTCTTCCTTTGGGGTGAGGAAGGAAGAATGTAATATGTTCTTTTCCCCTCTCACTGGCTGCTTTTTCTTTTGTTTTTAGTTTAGTGAGGGTTTCTTGGTAAATTTTCAAAATTTATTTATCCTGCTAGGGTCACTGAATTTCCTGGACCTCTGTGGTTGTTGTTTTAGATCAAATTCAAATAATTGTCCAGATGAACTTATTTGCAAAGCAGAAATAGAGTCACAGATGTAGAGAACAAACTTGTGGTTACCAAGGGGGAAAGCGGTGGGTGGGATGAATTGGGAGATTGGAATTGACATATATGCACTACTATGTATAAAATAGGTCACTAATGAGAACCTGCTGTATAGCACACGGAACTCTACTCAGTGATCTGTGGAGACCTAAATGTGAAGGAAATCTAAAAAAGAGTGGATATATGTATATGTATAACTGATTCACTTTGCTGTACAGCAGAAACTATCACAACATGGAAAAGCAAAAATACTCCAACAACAACAAAAAAAACCCCAAATAATTGTCTATACTGTTCTTTCTTTCTGAAACTCCAATTACATGTATGTGTACTGGTTGCTATTCTACCACAGGTGTATAAGTTTCTCTCCTCTCTCTCATTTAATATTTCTTTTCAAATCATGTTGGGTTTGTATTGTCTTGACTTCAGGTTCACTGTTATTTTCTCTGTTGTGCTAAACTGCTGATAATTGCACTAATGATTTTCTTTAATTTAGGTTTACTAGATAATATTTACGTATAATTAAACACTTTTAAGTGTACAAGTGTATGATGTTTAATACATACAAATAATTTATGTATCACAAAAAAAATAGAATGTTTCCATAACCTCCCCAAATTTCCTCATGCTACTTTGTAATCAACCTTCCCCATACCTCTAACTGTCTTCCTCACCCAGCCTACCATTGATCAATTTTCTATCCGTACAGTGTTGCTTTTCCAGAATGTCATACTGGGATCACTTTCTCGGAGTATGGCTTATTTCACTTAGTACAATGCATTCATTCCTGAGATTCATTTCTGTTGTTGCATGGATTAGAAGCATACTCCCTTTTATTGCAGAGTATTATTATATTGTATGGATGTACCAAGGTTCTTCCTCCATTCACCAGTTCAAGGACATATGGGTTGCTTCCAGTGTGGGATGATTACAACTAAGCATGCTATGAATATTCTCATGCAGGTTTCTATGTGTACATGTTTTCATTTTACTTGGATTGCAGAGTTGTACATTAAGTGTATGCTTAACTGTATAAGAAATTGCCAAATTGTGTTCCAAAATGGTCATACCACTTTGCATTCTTATCAGCAATGTATCAGAGTTCCAAATACTTCATATCCACATCAAAACATGGTATTGCTCATTTTTCTTTTTAATTTCAGCCATTCTAATAGATGTTTAGTGATATCGCATTGTGTTGTTAAATTACATTTCTGTTATTACTAATGATATTGATCAACTTTTCATGTGCTTTTTGGCATCTGCATATCTTCTTTGGTGAAACAAGTCTATGCAAATATGTTGCCCCTTTTTTTGTAAATTGGGTTGTTTTCTTCTTACTGTGTTTTGAGAGTTCTTTATATATCATAGGTAGAAATCCATTCAGAAATGTCCTTGGCAAATATTTTCTCCCAGTCTATGGCTCTTTCTTCTTTCTTAAAACAGTGTGTTTGTGAGCAGAAGTTCTTAGTTTTTAAGAAGTGTAGTTAATTTTTTTTCTTTAAAGGATAATGCTTTTAAGGTTTTTGAAGAAATCTTTGCTAAGTCGCAAATATTTTCTATGTCTTCTAGTAAGTCTTATAGTTTAGGTTTTACATTTAAATCTATGATCAAGCATCTTTTCCAATCACAATGGTATGAAACTACAAATCAACTACAAGAAGAAAACTGGAAAAAAACCAACACATGGAGACTAAACAGCATGCTACTAAACAATCAATGGGTCAATGAAAAAACAAAAGGAAATAAAAAATATCTTAATACTAATGAAAATGGAAACAGTGCATTCCAAATCTATGCAATGTAGGAAAAACCATTCTAAGAGATAAGTTTATAGCAATACAGGCCTACCGCAAGAACAAGAAAAATCTCAAGTAAACAATCTAAACCTACATCTATAGAAAAAAAAAAACCTGAAAGTTTCTAGAAGGAGAAAATAATAAAGAACAAAGTTGAAATAAATGAAATTGAGAGTAAAAACAATAGAAAAGAACAATGAAACTAAGAGCTGATTCTTTGAAAAGATTAAAAAAAGATTGGCAAACCTATAGCCACACTCATCAGGAAAGAAAAGAAAGTATCCAAATAAATAAAATTGGAAATAATAGAGAAGTTACAACCAATATCACAGAAATACAAAGGATCATAAGAGAATACTATGAACAATTATACACCTAAAATTGGAAAACCTGGAAGAAATGGATAAGTTCCTAGAAACATACAATCTCCTAATACTGAGTCAATAAGAAATAGAAAATCTGAATAGACCAATTACCAGTAATGAAATTGAGTCAGTAATCAAATAACTCCCAACAAACAAAATCCAGGATGACACGGGTTCACAGGTGAATTTTACCAAACATTTAAAGAACAGTTAACTTTTGCTTCAAAAGACACTATAAAGGAATGAATAAAATGAACCATAGACTGGGAGAAAATAGAACTACCATATGACCCAGAAATTTTACCTCTGGGTATTAAACCAAAGAAAGCAAAACACTAATTCAAAAAGATTTATGTAGCCCTTTTTTCATTATAGCATTTTTTACAGTAGTTAAGACATGGAAGCAACCTAAGTGTCTACTGATAGAATAATGGAAGAAGATCTGGTATATATACAATGGAATATTACCCAGCCATAAAAAGAATGAAATCTTGCCATTTGAGACAACATCGATGGACCTAGAGGGTATTATGCAAAGTAAAATAAATCAGTCAGAGAAACACAAATACCATATTATTTCACTTATATGTGGGATCTACAAAACAAAACAAATGAACTAATAAAACAAAACAGAAACGGATTCATGGATACAGAGAAGAAACTGGTGATTGGCAGAGAAGAGGTGGCTGGGAGGATGGGCAAAATAAGTGAAGTGGATTAAAAGGCACAAACTTCTAGTTATAAAATAAATAAGTCATGAAGTTATGATATACAGAATAGAGAATATAGTTAATAATTCTGTAATAACTTTAAATGGTGACAAATGGGAACTAGACATCATGGTAATCATCTTTTTATGTATGTAAATGCTGAATCACTATGTTGTACATCTATCTGGTTTTGGCATCAGAGCAATGCTGTCCTTATGAAATGAGTTGAGAAGTATTCCCTCCTCTTGTGTTTTCTTAAGGCTTGGTATAGAGCTGCTATTATTTATTCCTTAAATATTTGGTAGAATTCCCCATTGAGGACATGGGGTCTGCAGTACTCTTTGTGAGAAGGATTAATTTGTCAAATGTATAGGCATAGAGTGGTTCATTTTATTCCCTCATTATCTTTCAAATGTCCACAGGATATTTCATGATGTCCCCTTTCTCACTCTCTGTATTGGTAATTTGTATCTTCTTTTTTCCTGTCAGACTGTCTATAGGTTTATCTATTTTTATCAATTTTCTCAAGAACCACGTGCTGATTTCTTTGATTATCTCTGTTTTTTTTTTCTCTTTTCAGTTTCATTGATTGCTAACTTTATTATTTCCTTGTGTTTTCTTGTTTTCGGTTTAATTTGCTCTTCTTTTTTAGTTTCTTATGGTAGAAGCTTAGATGATTGAGTTGAGACTTTTCTATTTTTCTATCATAAGTATCTCATACTATAAATATCCTTCTGAGCAATACTTTTTCAGTATCCCACAACTTTTGATATATTGATATGCTGTTTTTCATTTTTATTCAGTTCAAAACACTTTCTAATTTCCCTTGTGACTGCTTCTTTGACTCATGGGTTACTTAGAAGTGTCTTTCATAGTTTTCAAATATTTGGGGATTTTACATATACCTTGTTTTGATTTCTATGAATACGTTCATTCCATTGTGATCAGGTAATATACTGGTAATAGTTTCAGTTTTTTGGAAACGTGTTAAAAATTATTGCCTAAAATATGATATTAGAGAATGTCCCATGTACACTTGAAAAGAATAAATATTTTGCTATTATTCAGTGGATCCTTCTTAAAGAGTCACATCTCGTCCAGTGTCTCCCTGCTTTTGGTCACTCTGTATTCATTAAACATTGTTATTTAAATAAGTTTTGGCCATAGTTTAACAATCTGATCGGTGAGAGGGTTAATCTTTTACCATTTCCTGCAGCCAGAGCTCTCAGATGTCTTATAATACAAGTAAAACTTTCTTATTTTTTAAGCCAGTGTGTGTGGAGTTTTCTGATGCTTACAAACAAACAAACAAATAAACAGTCTTAGCTCATGCATATACACAGTAGTTCATGATGTATAAATTGGAATGCCAAGGACATGTGGACTGACGTATGGGGAACTGTACAACTAGAACTATCTTTTAATTTGATTTGACCAATATTAAATTAATTAGAAGTCAGTTTAGCAGGAGGAGCAAGTACATAAATACTTTTACTTGTAGGTAAAAGTATTTATGAAGTGTTTCCACAGTATTTACAAATGCAGGAGGAAGTAAATGGAAATATTATTACCTTTACACTGAGGAGAGTCACTACTCCATCTGTCACTATCAACACAAACAAGCACACTCTCTCCAACAAGTGAATATTCATCTGGTCCATCTGAAGGATTACAGCTATAAGTTACTATTTCATTATATTCATATTCGTCCTTGTAATTGGTGATTCTTCCATTTGTTATGTTTCTAGGTGTTGCACACAAAATCCCTTCAAAAGGGGGAAAGAAGGACATGAAGTAAAGGTAAAAGATTAGGACAGCATTAGCAAAGTCCTATGAACTGCCTTCAAAGAATTCATTAACATATGATTAATATAAGCTAGTTGTGAATCCAATGTCCATTTAGAAGAACGTCTCTATGTGAAAATGTATTATCCCAAATTCAAACCATTAATGTAGAAATTAACGTTTAGAATAAAACTTGTTTTCTGAAATATCTATATAAGATATGAAATACACATATTTATCTGCTAAGTTTTGTTTTCATCATCATGAAAGAGGCTGACAATTTAATGCTAAAATACACTTGTGATTAAAAATATAACTCAGTGCTAGTTGAGAAATGCTTTATGATTTATAAATATCTCTATTCACAAATTGGTTGTTCACATGAATACTGAGTATTACTGTCATTTTTCACTTTCATCCTTATGAGCATACAGTGAAATTTTCCAGAGGCTTCAAATGATGTGATTTTGCAACTGACTGAATCCACATCTCTTCCTTTAAGTCAGATATTAAAGTAATTTGCAAAAGTGTAAAACAATGCCACTATTCTTACTATCTGTTTTGGAAACTTCTGATTTTTCATAAAAATATGTTGCATATACTAACATGTATTGAGGTTACTCTTCTTAAAAATGAATTAATAATTATTTTTAAAACTTTTCTGTTTTAATTCCAATATAATAAATATTAAGACATAACCCATATAAAGAGAAGCTCTTTGGTGTCTATGTTAATTTGAAAGCATAAAGGGGTCCCCAGGCCAAAAAGTTTGAGAACTGCTGCTCTATGTTCTAAAGAGAGAATGTACTTACTTTCACATAATGGGGGATTATCACCCCATATCACATTATTTCCAGAAATTTCACAATATAGAATTCTTGATCCAATCATGTAAAAACTAAATGAGAAAAGAAAAGTTATTATGTTCTTTAGCAATTACAAGATGTGCATAATAATGAAAAAAATTTTTATATGGTTGTTTTTCTGCACTATAGTAATTTGAGAGAGAAGTTTCTTAAAATATAATGGATGTGCTAAATCTGCAACACAACCAAATAAAGAGTTTCTGCATGTGGACATACATTGGCCTACAGCAAAATGTCTAAATTACTATCATGCCTGTCAGTGTAACCCCTTTGCTATCTCTGGCAAATGTATCACACGTTCACTTCTACACTTTTGCTCACACCATTCTCCTCAGTAAGGACTGAGAAGAGAGATCAAGCCCTAGAGCTTGTGACTGCTTCTTTGACTCATGGGTTACTTAGAAGTGTCTTTCATAGTTTTCAAATATTTGGGGATTTTACATATACCTTGTTTTGATTTCTATGAATACATTCATTCCATTGTGATCAGGTAATATGCTGGTAATAGTTTCAGTTTTTTGGAAATGTGTTAAAAATTATTGCCTAAAATATGATATTAGAGAATGTCCTATGTACACTTGAAAAGAATAAATATTTTGTTATTATTCAGTGGATCCTTCTTAAAGAGTCACATCTCGTCCAGTGTCTCCCTGCTTTTGCCTGGCTTCAAGTTCCAGCTCTAAGACTGACTTCTTATTTGAGCTTGGGCAATCCCCTTAAGCAAGTTTCTCTTGCTCAGTTTCCTCATCTATGAAAAGGGGGATAATAGGGGATAATCACTCATGGGATTGTTTTGAGGACTGGATGAGTTGGCATCTGGCACAAGGTACTAGGTAAGTTGTAACTCTTATTAATATTCTAGGTACTAGGTAAGTCATAACTCCTATTAATATTCTTCAGATCAAAATACAGGCATATCTCATTTGATTGCTCTTCACTTTATTGAGTTTTTAACAATTGAAGGTGTATGTCAACCTTGAATGGAGCAACTCTATTTGTGTCATTTTTCCAAAAGTGTTTGCTCACTTTGTATCTCTTGTCACGTTTTGGTAAATATCACATATTTCAACTTTATTACTATTATTATACTTGTTACAGTCATCTGTGATCAATGATTTTTAATGTTACTACTATGACTCGCTGAAGGTTCAGATTATGGTTAACATTTTTTGGCAATATGGTATTTTAAAATTAACGTATGTACATTTTTTAGACATAATTCTATTGTGCACTTAGTAAACTATGGTATAGTGTAAACATATTTTAAAAATTTATTTGACTTGCTTTATTGCAGTGGTCTGGAACTGAACCTGCAGTATCTCCAAGGTATGCCTATACATTCCTAGGAGTAGCTCAGGAATACTCCTACTTGATGAAATCTTCTCTGATGATTTAAATTCACAGTACCCTCTCCTCCTCCTGAACTCTCATTGTAATGATTGTGAGTGACTTTATCTATTTGATACTTCTTCTCATTTACTATTTTGCTTTGATGCCTCTCTTGTATTTCTCAAGAAGGATACAACTTCTTTAAGAAGAGTCTATGTATTGAACTTTTGGTATCCCTCAAAATACCTAGCAGGCTCTCTCTATATAAATAGTCACTGAATGTTCCATTATTTTTAATTGATCAATTTAAAGAATACTGTACCTGCTTCCAGCTGACTTTTCCCCCAAGGCTCACTCATTGATTCTAGATTATAATGTGTGTTTCTGGGATGATGGCAAGTTAAGAGGCACCAGGAATCTGTCTCCCCACCTTGACAACAATTGCACTGGTAGAATCTGCCTGATGTCACTATTTTGGAACTCTGGGCTCTGTTGATGATTTGCAATTTCCAGGTAAAGACTTGAACAGGTTAAATTGACTTATTATGGTCAACTTCTGTTCTTAGCACAGTGGCAACTACCCATCCCCATTCACAGCAGTATGGCAAGGATCTGTGCATGTGTTCCCAGAGCAGCCTACAAGTAGCCTGTGGGAGCCTGGATGGTCAAAAAGGACCCTGTCCTCCAAATATGAAGATCTGTGTTCTTATCACTGATTGCTGCTTCTGATCACAGAATCAGTCAAAGAGGTGGCAAGCCATTGTTGTCACACCTACCCTCACTCTTGCAAGCCCCTTCCACCCTGGCTGAAGTAACTTTCAGGGGACTTAAATATCCAGTGTGCTTTGTTCCCCACTTCATTTTTTGCTTTTTCCCCTTTCAGAAGCCAGACATTAAACACTAGAACATTCAAAAGCAACTGCAAATTCAGGAGAAATCAGAAAGTGGTTGTTCGTGCCCAGGGAAAGGCTCAGGAAAGACCTGAGATAATCTTCAGTTTATACATCAGGCTGATCTTCAACACAGAGACACCATACAAAAATAAAAAATAACATAAAAGAGCAAGCTCTAGGGAAGTGGGGAAATCTAATTTCCAGGGTTACCAGATTATTAGATTCAAATGTTCTGTTCAGTAAAAAAAAAAAGTCACAAGGCATACAAAGAAACAGGAGAGTATGGGCCATTCAAAGGAAGAAATAAATCAACAGAAATTGTCCTTGAAAGAGAACTGATGGCAGACCTACTAGACAAAGACTTTAAAATAACTGTCTCGTGAAGGCACTCTTAGCAGTAAATCGATGAATGCCCGTTCTGCTGCCTGATCTTTTTTCAGTGAGGGGGCTGAGTTGCAGACATAGAGATGCAGATCTTTATGAAGACCCTGCAAGCAAGAACATCACTCTCAAGGTCAGGCCCAGTGTCACCACTGAAAACATCAAAGCTAAAATCCAAGACAAGGAGGACAACTTGCTTCCCCAACATCATTGAATTTTTGCAGGCAAATAGCTGGGGGATGACCACACTCTCTCAGAGTACAATATCCAGAAAGAATCCACCTTGTACTTGGTGCTTTGCCTGTGAGGTGGCATCATTGAGCCTTCCCTCCACAAGTTTGCCCCAAAATACATTGCTACAAAATGATCTGCCACGAGTTATGCTCACCTGCATCTCTATGCTGCCAACTGCCACAAGAAGAAATGTGGCCACACCAACAACCTGTGCCTCCAGAAAAGGTCAAATAATGCCTCTCCACTGGCTCCTCCTTTGCCTGCAGGGAGGCTTCCTGCCTAAGCCCCATGGGCCTTGGGCCTCAATAAAATTTGAAAGAAAAAATGACTGCCTTAAAGATGCTTAAAGAACTAAAGGAAGAAATCTAGAAAGTCAAGAAAATATGTGTAAAACATGGAAATCTCAATTAGGAGACAGAAAACCTAGAAAAAAACCTAAAGGAAATTCTGGAGTTGAAAAGTACAATAATGGAAATTAAAAATTCACTGGAGGAAATAAAGGCACATTTGAGCAGAAAGAAGAAAGAATCAGAGAACTTGAATACAGGACAAAGGAAATTATTGACTCTGAGGAACAGAAAGAAAAATGAAGAAGAATGAACAGAGCCTATGGGATCTGTGGGACACCAACAGGCATACTAACATATACACTGTGGGACTCTCAGAAGGAGAAGATACAGAGAAAAGAGCAGAGAGGATATTTGAAAAAATGATGGCTGAAAACTACCAAATTTCATGAAAGATGTGAAATAAATAAGCCAAAAGCTCAATGAACTCTAAGATGAACTCAAAGAGACCCACACTAAGACACATAATAATCAAACTTTCAAAAGACAAAGAGAGAATACTGAAAGCCACGAGAGAGAGAGAGAAAATCATCACATACAGGGGACCCTAAATAAGATTATGAGATTTCTCATTAGGAACTCAGAGTCCCCAAGACAGTGGGCAGATATGCTCAAAGTGCTAAAAGAAAAAAAACCTTATCAAACAAAATCCTCTATCCAGCAAAACTGTGCTTCAGAAGTGAGGGAGAAATTAGGACCTTTTCAGAAATAAAAGCCAAGAGAGTTTGTGACGACTAGACCTCAACTGCAAGAAATACTCAAAGGAGTCCTGCAAGGTGAAATAAAAGGACACTAGACAGTAACTCAACTCTGTGTGGAAAAATAAAGATCTCACTAAAAGTAAATGTGTGGACAATTACGAAAGCTAGCATTGCTGTAAAGGTGGTTTGCAGCTACAGTTTTTGTAGTTAATTTGGTATAAGTTCAAATTGGAGTTTTATAACTGTAGGATGTTAAATGTAATCCCCATGGTAACCACAAACAAAATAGCTACAGAATGTAATGATACAAAAGGAAATGATACAGGAATTTATACATATCACTATAAAAATCAACTAAACACAAAAGAAAACAGTAATACAGGAAATGAGGGGGAAAAAAGCTATAAGGCATAGAGAAAACAAATGGCACAATGACAGAAATAAGTACCTCCTGTCAGTAGTTATATTAATTGTAAATGAATTAAACTCTTAATCAAAAGACAGAAATTGACAGAATGCATAAAAACACATGATCCTACTATATGCTGTCTACAAGAGACTGACATGACATCCACAGACACAAGTGGGTTGAAAGTGAAAGGGTGGGAAAAGATACTCCATGCTAATAGTAACCAAAAGAGAGCAGGAATGACTATACTAATTCAGACAAAATAGACTTTAAACCAAAAGTGTACAAGAGACAAAGAAGGACATTATATATTAAAAAGTGTTAAGTACTGGAAAAAGATATAACAATTATAAACATTTATGCATCTAATGAGAGGCCACCTGAATATATGAAGAAAAAATGACAGAACTGAAGAGAAAAGCACACATTTCTACATAATAGGCATTTCTACAATAATAGTTGGAGATTTCAATACCTCACTCATCATAATGGATTGAACAACTAGATAGAAGATAAGTAAGGAAGTAGAGGACTTCAACAATACAATACCAACTAGATCTCACAGATATATACAGAGCATTCTACCTAACAACAACAGAATACAGTCTTCTCAAGTGCACATGGGACATTTTCCAGGTGAGACCATATGTTAAGTCACAGATGAAAAACACAAATTAATATTCTTCATAACATAATGACATAATAAATAATACATAATTATTATGTATTAATATGCTAGGTTAATTAATTATGTCAGTCTAAAAATTAAATATTAATTAATCAATAGATTTAAAAAGAGAGATATACAAAGTATGTTCTTTGACCACAACTGGACAAACTTAAAAATCAAAATCAAAAGGGAAATTGGAAAATTCTCAAAATAGTGAAAATTAAAATTGAAAATTAAATTGCTTTTAAGCAACCAGTGAGTCAAAGAAGAAATCAAAATGGCACTTAGAATACATTTTGACATGAATGGAAATGAAAATATAACATACCAAAACTTACGGAATTCAGCAAAAGCAGTGCCGAGGGGGAACTTTAAAGCCATAGATGCTTACAATAAAAAATGCAAAACATTACACACTCTGAAACCCAAGCCAGAGGCAGTAATTTGAAAGGAGCCTGGGTCAGACCCACTCGTTGATCTTGGAGAGCCTCCTAAAGAGGAAGGAAGCAACTGGCCTCCTCCTGGGAACACAGAGGGAGGTCATTCTACCATGAGGACAGTGGTGCTTGAAAAACTGCCATTTGGGGAGGGTCTCCCTAGCTTATTAGGGTTGGGGGCTTATCCACTCACCAGTTAGCTGGCACCAGCCCTAGGATGCACTGGGCTGAACAGCCAGACACACTGGGACCTAGTCTTGCCCACTAGCAGGTCGATACCAGCCCTAGGAGACCCTGGGCCAGGCAGACAGCTGCACCAAGACACAGCCCCACCCATTAGTGGGCCATCAGTTTCTGCATGAGGCATGGCCTGGCAGCCAACCAGCCTTGGAGCCAGCACTGCCTATCAGTGTTCCCCAGTAGTTGACCCTGCCACAACAAAAGAGCCTATGCAACCCACATAAGGGACAACACTAGAGCATATAGGTATAGTAAACAGAGGGGAATATGTTGCTGGGCCATGTAGGACATTTCCTATATAAGACCACTTCTCCAAAATTGAGAAACATAACTGAACTACCTAGTATATAGAAATAAACACAGAGAATTAGGTAAATGGAAATCAAAAGAAAGCCAGGATACAAATACTTATATCAGACAAAATAATTTAAAACAAAGACTGCTACAAGAGGCAAAGAAGTACACTACATAAAGATCAAGGGATCAGTTCAAGAAGAAGATATAGCAATTTTAAATATATATGCACCCAATATATGACCACCTAAATATATAAGGAAAATTTAACGGATATAAAGGGAGAAACTGACAGCAACACAATAATAGTAGGGGACTTTAACACCCCACTTACATCAATGGACAGATCATGCAGACAGGAAATCAATAAGGAAACACTGGCTTTAAATGGTACATTAGATCGCATGGACATAATAGATATGTATGGAACATTACATCCAAAGCAGAAGAATGTATTATACATTTTTTTCAAAGGCACATGGAACTTTCTCCAAGATAGATCACATTCTAGGCCACAAAACAAGCCTTGGTAAATTTAAGAAAATTGAAATCATATCAAGCCTGTTTTCTGACCACAAAGACATGAGACTAGAAGTCAAGTATTAACAGTAACATGTGAAGGTTAAACGTTATGCTACTAAATAACCAATGGATCACTGATGTAATCAAAGAAGAATTAAAAAAAAACACTGCAGACAAATGAAAATGCAAACACAATGATCCAAAATCTGTGGGATGCAGCAAAAGCAGTCCTAAGAGGGTAGTTTATAGCAATACAAACTTACCTCAGGAAACAAGAAAAATCTCTATTAAACAACCTAACCTTACACCTAAAGGAAGTAGGAAAAGAAGAACAAACAAAACCCAAAGCTAGTAGAAGGAAAGAAATCATAAAGATCAAGGCAGAAATAAATGAAATGGAGACAAAAAAATTAGAAAAGATCAGTGAATTGAAGACCTGATACTTTGAAAGATAAACAAGTTATAACCAGACTCATCAAGAAAAAAACGAGGGCCTAAATCAATAAAATCAGAAATCAAAATGAAGAACATAACAACCAACACCACAGAAACACAAAGGATCATAAAAGTTTACTATGAACAACTATATGGCAATAAAATGAACAACCCAGAAGAAATGCACAAATTCCTAAAAATGCACAATCTCCTAAGACTGAACAAGGAAGAAATAGAAAATATTAACTGACCAATTACCAGTAATGAAATTAAATCACTAATAAAAAAAACTCTCAACAAACTAAAGTCACATAGGTGAGTTCTAGCAAACATTTAGAGAAGAGTTGATACCTATCTTTCTCAAAATACATTGTATAGCACAGGGAATATTGCCAATATTT
This sequence comes from Balaenoptera musculus, assembly GCF_009873245.2. Lineage (NCBI taxonomy): Eukaryota > Metazoa > Chordata > Mammalia > Artiodactyla > Balaenopteridae > Balaenoptera > Balaenoptera musculus. The sequence goes on from NC_045785.1 coordinate 149,542,011, forward strand.
TATGATAACGATAAATGGATTATAATCTATAAAAGTTTTGAATCACTATGTTGTACACCTGCAACTAATATAATATTGTAAATCAACTATACCTCATTAAAAATGTTAACACCTATCCTTCCCAAGCTATTTCAAAAAATATAAATGGAAGGAACACTTTCAAATGCATTCTAAAAGGCCAGGATCACCCTGATACTAAAACTAGACAAAGACACCCAACAAAAGAAAATTATAGACCAATATCCTTGATGAACATAGCTACAAAAATGCTTAATAAAATATTAGCAAAGAAATTCAAAACTACTTTAAAAGGATCATACACCATGATCAAGTGGGATTTATTTCAGGGATGTATGGATGGTTCAATATCATCAATCAGTGTGATATAACACATTAACACATTGAAGAATAAAAATCATAGATTATCTCACAGATGCAGAAAGCTTTTAACAAATTTAACATCCATTTATGATAAAAAAAAAAACCTCTCAACATAGTGCATATAGAGGGAACATACCTCAATATAATATAGGCCATATATGACAAGCCCACAAATAACATACTCAGTGGTAACAAGCAGAAAGCATTTCCTCTAAGATCAGGAACAGGACAAGGATGCCCACTCTCACCACTTTTATTCAACATGGTATTGGAAGTCCTAGCCACAGGCATCAAACAAGAAAAATACATGATAGGAATCCAAATTGGAAAGGAGGAAGTAAAACTGTTACTGTCTGCTGATGATTTGCTACTATATACAGAAAATCCTAAAGATGCCACCAAAAACTATTAGAACTAAATAATCAATTAAGTAAAGTTGAAGGACAAAAGTTAATGTACAGAAATCTGTTGTGTTTCTATACACTAAAAACAAACTAGCAGTCAGATAAATTAATAAAACAATCCCATTTGTAATTGCATCAAAAGAATAAAGTACCTGGGAATAAAGTTAACCAAGGAGGTAAAAGACCTCTACTTGGAAAACTGTAAGACACAATGAAAGAAATTGAAGATGACAGAAGAAAATGGAAAGATATACCATGCTCATGGATTGGAAGAGTAAATATTGTTAAAATGACTGTATTCCCCAAGACAATCTTCAGGTTCAATGCAATCCCTATCAAAATACCAATGGCATTTTTCACAGAACTAGAACAAATAATTCTAAAATTTGTATGGAAACACAATAGACCCCATATAACCAAACAATCTTGAGGAACAACAAAGCTGGAGTTATCACATCCCCTTATTTCAAAGTGTACTACAAAGCTACGGTAACCAAAACAATGTGATACATAAACAGACACATGGATCAATGAAACAGAATAGATTGACCAGAAATATATCCATGCTTATATGGTCAATTAATCTATGGCAAAGGAGACAAGAATATGCAATGGGGGAAAGACAGTCTCTTGAATAAATGGTGTTGGGAAAATGGATACATGCAAAAGAATCAAACTAGACTACTTTCTCAAACCACATACAAAAGTAAAGTAAAAATGGATTAAAGACTTAAATGTAGGACCTGAAACCATAAAACTTCTAGAAGAAAGCATAGCTAGTATGCTCTTTGATATCAGTCTTAAAAGTAATTTTTCAGATCTGTCCCCTCTGTAAGGGAAACAAAAACAAAAAATAAACAAATGGGACTACATCAAAGTAAACACTTTTCACACAGCAAAGAAAACTATCAACAAAATGAAATGTGAGAAGATATTTGCAAATGATATATCTGATAGAATGTTAATACTCAAAATACACAAGGAACTCATGCAACTCAAAATTTAAAAAAAAATTAAAAATGGGCAGAGGACTTGAACAGACATTTTTCCAAGGAAGATATACAGGTGGCCACTAGACATATAAAAAGATGCTTAACATCTAATCATCAAGGAAATGCAAATCAAAAGCACAATGAGTAATCACCCCACACTTATCAGAATGGCTGTGATCAAAAGACAACAAATAACAAGTGTTGGTGAGGAAGTGGAGAAAAAGGAACGTCATGTAAGTTGGTATAGCCACTTTGGAAAACAGTGTGGAGGCTCCTCAAGAAGATAAAAATATAATTACCATATGATCCATCAATTCCACTTCTGAGTATTTTTATGAAGATAAGAAAACCATTAATTCAAAAAAGTATATGTACCCCTACGTTCATTGCAGCATTATTGAAAATAGTCAAGATATGGTAGCAAACTATCTGCCCTTAAATAGAATGACTGGATTAAATATATATATAATTCATATATGAATTTCATATATGAATTTCATGTATATATGAATTCATGTATATATGAAGTTTTAAATTGTCAAATTAGATGTATGTATGTATATACACACACACACAAAATGGAATAGAATTCAGCCATGAAAACAGGGAAATCATGCCATTAGCAACAACGTGGATGGACCTAGAGAGTATTATGCTAAGTGAGATAAGTCAGACAAATACAAATATTGCATGATTTCACCTATATGTGCAATTTAAACATAAAGCAAATGAAGAAACATAACAAAACAGAAACAGACTCCAGTTACAGAGAACAAAAAGGTGGTTGCCAGAGGGAGGAGAAGTGAAATAGGTGAAGGAGATTAAGAGGTACAAACCTCCAGTTACAAAAGAAATGTAAAAGGATGAAACGTACAGCCTGGAGAAAATAGTCAATAAATTGTAATAACTTTGTATGGTGACGATGGTAACTAGACTTATCATGGTAATCATCTTGAAATGTATGGGAATATCAAATCTGTATGTGATGCACTTGGAACTAATTTAGTTTGTAGGTAAATTATTCTTCAATTAGAAGTTAGAAGAGAGCTCTAAAATAAACAACCTAACGTTACAACTTAAGGATCTAGAGAAAGAAGAACTAAACCCAAAACTAGCAGAAGGAAGTAAATAATAAAGATTAAAGCAGAGATAAAAAAATAGAGAAGAGAAATTCGTAGAGAACATCAATGAAACCAAAAGTTTGTTTTCAAAAAGAGCAAGAGCGGGGGAGGGGGTGGGGTGAATTGCAAGACTGGGATTGACCTATATACACTACTACGTATAAAACAGATAACTAGTGAGGACCTACTGTATAGCACAGCGAACTCTACTCAATGCTCTATGGTGACCTAAATGGGAAGGGAATGAAAAAAGGAGGGGATATATGTATACGTATAGCTGATTCACTTTGCTGTATAGCAGAAACTAACACAACATTGTGAAGCAACTATACTCCAATAAAAATTAATTTAAAAAAAAAGGAGCAAGAAAATTAACAAACCCTTAGCTAGATGGACTAAGCAAAAAGAAAGATCCAAATTACTAAAATCAGGAATGAAAGTGGAGACATTATCACTTAGTTCTACAGGAAAAAGAATATTATGAGAGTTCTATGAATAATTTTATGCCAACAAATGGATAGCCTAGATATAATGGACAAATTCCTATAAACACAAAACCTACCAAGACTTAATTATAAAAAAGTAGAATATCTGAATCGACTATGACTACTAAGGAGATTGAATCAGTAGTCAAAAATCTCCCAATAAAGAAGAGTCCTAGACCTGATGTTTTCACTTGTTAATTCTGCCAAACATTTAAAAGAGAAGTGATACCAATCCTTCTCAACCTTTTCCAAAAAATTGAAGAGTAAGGAAGTCTTCTGAACTTACTCTATGAGACCAGTGTAACCATGACACCAAAGCTAGATAAAGACATTACAAGAAAGGAAACTACAGAACAATATCCTTTATAAACATTGATGCAAAAATCCTCAACATTATACTAGCAAACAATTCATCAGCATATAAAAAGGATTGAAAACCATGACCAAATGGAAATTATTCCTAGAATGCTAGGATGGCTCAACACATGAAAATCAATCAATGTAATATGCCACATCAACAGAATGAAGGGGAAAAGCCACATGATCATCTCAATTGGAGAAGAAAAAGCATTTGACAAAATTCAACATCTTTCATGATAAAAAATACTCAACAAACAAGGAGCGGATGGGAACTGCCTCAAGATAATAAATGCCATACATGAAAAACACAATGCAAACATCATACTTAATGGTGAAAATATGAAAGATTTTCCTCTAAGATGAGAAAAGGCAAGGAGGCTCACTTTTACCATTTCAATTCAATATAGTACTGGAAGCTCTAGGCAGAGCAATTAAGCAAGAAAAAGAAATAAAAGGCATCCAAATTGGAAAGAAAGAAGTAAACTTATCCCTGTTTGCAGATGATATGATTGTATATGTATAACACCCTAAAGATTCCACACATACACAAAAATATTAGAAATATTAAATGAATTCAGCAAAATATGATTAAAGTTAATATTAAGAAAACCTATTGCATTTCCACAGTGTATTATATTTACCCTCTAAATTCATATTTTAAAATAAATGCCCAGTATACCCAATATATACTATTAAAGGAGCTCTGTAGAACAAAAGTTATTCTTAAAGGCTCAGTACCTCTTTTTGAGATGCTTCACTCCCTTGTATCAGTCTTAAAAATAAGTTTTTCCAACTAAGAGATCATGATCAACATTATCGTCCAGGTTAGGCAGATCAATTTGGATCTTGTAAAACTACAGATTATCTCAATATGAGTAACTTTGGTTGGCAATTCTACCTCTTATTTCCATAAGCCCTACTTAAACTCTGAGAACTGATCATTTTAAACAGGGTACTCTTTATTTTCAAGAATAAAGTTACCATGATTACTACATCTTAAATACATACAATAGGCTTATTATTACATATAGTAAGTTATACAGTTTTACTTTGTTTCAATTTAAACTTCTTTCTAATTACACATCTTTTAAGTCTTCATAAAAACAAGAGTTGCTTGGCTACAAGTACAACTTGTCACATAGAAAGCAAAATGAAATCAAATTTACAGGAATGCTTAAGAAGAGGAGCAAAACAAAAATGGAATTAGTAACACTTAACCTTATTTCCACTAAGGAGCATCTTACTTACCCCTCATTACAAAAATAGTGAGCTTGTGAACCAAACATAGTACTTCCATTTACATAGTTAACTTGGCCATTTACAGGATCTCCTAGATTAGGACACAATTTTCCTAAAAGAAAATATTCAAATATGTTGGTTTATACCAATTTCAAAAATAGATTTAAATCAAATTCAAAATTCGACATTGCTTGTTAGAATTCATGGGAATCTTATTATTCATTTGTTATTTTTTCCTTATTATATGGCCAAATATGATTCATATTTACCCAGGCAACCAATTGCCAAGAAAAAGATTCCTTGGGGATTTCTCAAAGCCTGAAAAAATGCATTTCAATCTAAAACCTATATTCACATGAGAAAAGCATCATTGCACTAGTGGAATATGCATGCTAAAATGTGTGAAAATTTCCAGAGACATAAAACAAATTTTTTTGTTTACTTACTTGTACAGGCCTCCTGGAGAGGTGACCATGTATTATCATCCTGACAAACAGCAGAGGGGGGAAGAGGAGGAGCCATGGGCTGGAAACCTAGGCGACATTCATAGTGTATAGTTTCCCCAGGACTATAATTGGGTTTTGGGGCACCCTGGAGCCTCATAGTTTCAAATCTTGGTGGATCACCACAGGCATCTAAGTAGGAGAGAATAAGAACATGAAAATAAAGTACTTTATCTCCTTCATCAGCCAGGGACTGTGGCCTGACATCAGGTAAGTAGTATGGAATAAATAGATTCTTGGCAAGATTTTAAATGACTGTTCCATGCTTTTATCTAAGTGGTAGTAGTATCAAAGGATGTACCTTGCTTACTTTAAATAACAATCTATTAGCTTTTGGTTTGTTGAGAAATAAGGTGAACTTTCATTCAACACTAAATTGAAGAGATAACAACAGTGTTTTTGGTTTTAAAATATATTTATATGTATGTATCCTTCCCCACTTCCTTCCAAATCCAAAACTCACCTCTCCTCTTTTCTATAGTATATAGCACTCTGCTCAGATTACTCTTCCACAGTTTGAAACACAAGCACTTGTCACATCAGGCTCAGTTTCCTCTCAGAATGCAAGGTCCTAGAGGGCAGGGATCATATGCCTTCTTTTTGTACTACACTCTCTACACACTGGGTGCTCAAGAAATGCTATGGTAAGAGGTAAATATCAAATAAGCATTGTGGATTTCATAGATAAAAATAAATATGGAGTAAAATATTTAAAAATATGACTTCCTTTTATTTGTTTCATATTAATGAATTGAGCATTTTATAAATAAATGGACACCCTTTTTTTAAAAAAGTATTTTGCAGAGAGATGTGAATGCAAATGGTTCTATTTATTTATTTTTGGCTGTGTTGGGTCTTCGTTTCTGTGCAAGGGCTTTCCCTAGCTGCGGCAAGCGGAGGCCACTCTTCATCGTGGTGCACGGGCCTCTCACTATCGCGGCCTCTCTTGTTGCGGAGCACAGGCTCCAGACGCGCAGGCTCAGTAATTGTGGCTCACGGGCCTAGTTGCTCCGCGGCATGTGGGATCTTCCCAGACCAGGGCTTGAACCCGTGTCCCCTGCATTGGCAGGCAGATTCTCAACCACTGCGCCACCAGGGAAGCCCCTGAACACCCTTTAAATACCAAATTTTATTACTTTGAACAGCCTTACATAAAAAATTGGTTTCTTGGACATTACTGTAAACATAATTTAATATCCCTTCACTGATTACTGGATCATGCATTCCCTTAGAAGTTCTCTGAAGTAGCCGTTTGGGCTGTTTATACAATATATCCTGACAGTAAAGCTGCTATGTTGTTATGCTTTTAGAATTTTTTACTTCTGGCCTTTGTTTGTGGGGGTTCTTCCCTAGAAAATGTCATTCCTGCTTCAGCAAGTTCTCTTCCTTTTAATTGTCTGTGCACTTGAAAACCTTATAAATCTGATAGAAAATTCAATAATATAGTGGAGACAAATCAAGTAAAGTCCTAAAGGGCTAAAAGAATGCAGAGGCATCTCCTGTAAGGTTAAGGACCTAAGGAGAAGGGAAATAGACCTATTTTGATCCTTGAGGAATCTTTTCTTTCTTACTCCCTGGATCTTGGTCTTCACATTGAGAGAACTCTACATGTAAAATAATGAAATTAGAATGCTCCCTAACACCATACACACAAAAAAAACCTCAAAATGGATTAAAGACCTAAATGTAAGGCCAGACAGTATATAACTCTTAAAGGAAAACATAGGAAGAACACTCTTTGACAAAAATCACAGCTACATCTTTTTTGACCCACCTCCTAGAGTAATGGAAATAAAAACAAAAATAAACAAATGGGACCTAATGAAACTTAAAAGCTTTTGCACAGCAAAGGAAACCATAAGCAAGATGAAAAGACAACCCTCAGAATGGGAGAAAGTATTTGCAAACCAATCAACAAAGGATTGATCTCCAAAATATACAAACAGCTCATGCAGCTCAATATCAAAAAAACAAACAACCAAATCCAAAAATGAGCAGAAGACCTAAACAGACATTCTCCAAAGAAGACATGCAGATGGCCAAGAGGCACATGAAAAGCTGCTCAACATCACTAATTGTTAGAGGAATGCAAATCAAAACTACAATGAGATAAAGGAGGCAAGAATATACAATGGAGAAAAGACAGCCTCTTCAATAAGTTATGCTGGGAAAACTGGACAGCTACATGTAAAAGAATGAAATTAGAACACTCCCTAACACCATACACAAAAATAAACTCAAAATGGATTAAAGACCTAAATGTAAGGCCAGACACTATCAAACTCTTAGAGGAAAACATAGGCAGAATACTCTATGACATAAATCACAGCAAGATCTTTTTTGACCCACTTGCTAGAGAAATGGAAATAAAAACAAAAATAAACAAATGGGACCTAATGAAACTTAAAAACTTTTGCACAGCAAAGGAAACCATAAACAAGATGAAAAGAAAACCCTCAGAATGGGAGAAAATATTTGCAAATGAAGCAACTGACAAAGGATTAATCTCCAAGATTTACAAGCAGCTCATGCAGCTCAATATCAAAAAAGCAAACAACCCAATCCAAAAATGGTCAGAAGACTTAAATAGACATTTCTCCAAAGAAGATATACAGATTGTCAACAAAGACATGAAAGGATGCTCAACATCACTAATCATTAGAGAAATGCAAATCAAAACTACAATGAGGTATCACCTCACACCGGTCAGAATGGCCATCATTAAAAAATCTACAAACAATAAATGCTGGAGAGGGTGTGGAGAAAAGGGAACCCTCTTGCACTGTTGGTGGGAATGTAAATTGATACAGCCACTATGGAGAACAATATGGAGGTTCATTAAAAAACTAAAAATAGATCTACCATACAACCCAGCAATCCCACTACTGGGCATATACCCTGAGGAAACCTTAATTCAAAAAGACACATGCACGCCACCCAATGTTCATTGCAACTCTATTTACAATAGCCAGGACATAGAAGTAACCTAAGTGTCCATTAACAGATGAATGGATAAAGAAGATGTGGCACGTATATACAATGGAATATAACTCAGCCATTAAAAGAAACAAAATTGAGTTATTTGTAGTGAGGTGGATGGACCTAGAGTCTGTCATACAGAGTGAAGTAAGTCAGAAAGAGAAAAACAAATACCATATGCTAAAACATATATATGGAATCTAAAAAAAAAAGGTTCTGATGAACATAAGGGCAGGACAGGAATAAAGACACAGATGTGGAGGATGGACTTGAGGACAAGGGGAGGGAGAAGGGTAAGCTGGGATGAAGTGAGGGAGTAGTATCGACATATATACACTACCATATGTAAAATAGATAGTTAGTGGGAAGCAGCTTCATCGCACAGGGAGATCAGCTCGGTGCTTTGTGACCACCTAGAGAGGTGGGATAGGGAGGGTGGGAGGGAGACGCAAGAGGGAGGGGATATGGGGATATATGTATACATATAGCTGATTCACCTTGTTATACAGCAGAAACTAACACAACATTGTAACACAATTATACTCCAATAAAGATGTTAAAAAAACAAAAACAAAACAAAAAAACTACAATGAGGTATGACCTCACACCAGTTAGAATGGGCACCAACAGAAAATCTACAAACAATAAATGCTGGAGAGGGTGTGGAGAAAAGGGAACGCTCTTGCACTGTTGGTGGGAATGTAAATTGATACAGCCATTATGGAGAACAGTATGGAGGGTCCTTAAAAAACTAAAAATAGAATTACCATATGACCCACCAATCCCACTACTGCATATACTCAGAGAATACCATAATTCAAGAAGACACATGCACCCCAATGTTCATTGCAGCACTATTTTCAATAGCCTGGTCATGGAAACAACCTAACTGTCCATCGACAGATAAATGGATGAAGAAGATGTGGTACAAAATGTTCATTGCAGCTCTATTTACAATAGCCAGGACATGGAAGCAACCTAAGTGTCCATCATCGGATGAATGGATAAAGAAGATGTGGCACATACATACAATGGAATATTACTCAGCCATAAAAAGAAATGAAATTGAGATATTTGTAGTGAGGTGGATGGACCTAGAGTCTGTCATACAGAATAAAGTAAGTCAGAAAGAGAAAAACAAATACCGTATGCTAACACATATATATGGAATCTAAGAAAAAAAAAAAAAAGGTCATGAGGAACTTAGGGGTAAGACGGGAATAGAGACACAGTCCTACTAGAGAATGGACTTGAGGATACGGGGAGGAGGAAGGGTAAGCTGTGACAAAGTGAGAGAGTGGCATGGACATACATACACTACCAAATGTAAAATCGATAGCTAGTGGGAAGCAGCCGCATAGCACAGGGTGATCAGCTCGGGTCTTTGTGACCACCTAGAGGGGTGGGATAGGGAGGGTGGGAGGGAGGGAGGGAGACGCAAGAGGGAAGTGATATGGGGATATATGTATATGTATAGCTGATTCACTTTGTTATAAAGCAGAAACTAACACACCATTGTAAAGCAATTATACTCCAATAAAGATGTTAAAAAAAAAAAGAAAGAGAAAAACAAATACCGTATGCTAACACATATATATGGAATCTAAAAAAAAAAAAAAAGAAAATGGTCAGAAGAACCTAGGGGCAAGACGGGAATAAAGATGCAGACCTACTAGAGAATGGACTTGAGGATACGGGGAGGGGGATGGGTAAGCTGGGACAAAGTGAGAGAGTGGCATGGACATACATACACTACCAAACATAAAATAGATAGCTAGTGGGAAGCAGCCGCATAGCACAGGGAGATCAGCTTGGTGCTTTGTGACCACCTAGAGGGGTGGGATAGGGAGGGTGGGAGGGAGGGAGATGCAAGAGGGAAGAGATATGGGAACATATGTATATGTATAACTGATTCACTTTGTTATAAAGCAGAAATTGACACACCTCTGTAAAGCAATTATACTCTAATAAAGATGTAAACATTTTTTTTAAATAAATAAATAAAAAATAAAAGAAGAAGTGGTACATATATACAATGGAATATTACTCAGCCATATAAAGGAATGAAATTGGGTCATTTGTAGAGACGTGGATGGACCTAGAGACTGTCATACAGAGTGAAGTAAGTCAGAAACAGAAAAGCAAATATATATTAACGCATATATGTGGATTCTAGAAAAATGGTACAGATGAACCAGTTTGAAATGCAGAAATAGAGACACCAATGTAGAGGACAAAAGTATGGATACCAAGGGGGGAAGTGGGGGGTGGGATGAATTGGGAGATTGGGATTGACATATATACACTAATATGTATAAAATAGATAACTAATGAGAACCTGCCCTATAGCACAAGGAACTCTACTTCACTTTGCTGGACAGCAGAAACTAACACAACATTGTAAAACAAAAAAAAAGAGAGAGAGGGAGAACTCTAAACAAGTGAAATGTTACCCCCCTTTTACATCATATTCTAAATTCTAAACTCCTCTCTTGATGCTCTGTCCAACATTTCATTTACTCCATGTCCTGATATCCACCTACTGGCAAAATGTTTTCCACTATGCTGATCTTGATATATGAATGCTCCTCAGTCAACTGCCCAAAAAAAGCAAAAGGCAAACAAAAAGATGTAGTTATTAAAAACATTGTTTAAAGGTTTTTATAGTGTTGAATTTTATTAATAACATTAAATTTACTGAACACTCTGAGCCATACATTCTCATTTTACAATAGGAAAAAATTGAGCTAGAAATGCTATATAACTCCATTCTACATACAAATGTATAACATCATTCTAGAATTTCCTGGAACCAAGAAAAACATCAAGTTAACAGCATGCCCATAATTAAATTATACAAGTGTCCTTTGTCTTATGCATTCGATTTCAGTAACTATCTCAAAAGGGTATTATGAAGAAAGAATTCCTGATATGACTCTCACATACAGTGCTCCATATGGAAATGTCAATTGAATGGTTTAATCCATTCAACTAACTTGAATTATTTCTTCCCACTAACATGCATCATGAAAGACATGCTTTCAACTATGTGCAGTTTAGAATGTTTGCTTTGGCAACCAGTTGATTACAAGCTTTATACACTGTAATAATCAGGTCCAATATCATACCTTTTTAATCATTGAATTTCTTCTCTTATTCAGAATACTGAAGTCTTTTTCCTGTGAGGATTTTCAAACTAAACATTCCCAGCTTCAGAAAAATAGTATTTTGACTAAGTTTTTCTAGATATTTTACAATATAATTATTATTAGGCTGCAATGCTATACTTTAACAATAGATGCCATTATATAATATGATAGGCTGAATTCAGAAAATTCCCCAATTTTCCAGATAAGTTTCAGGAAAATGAAATAGTCTCTACTACAGATGAAGAGAACTGTTCACCTTCTGTACACTTAACAAAAATTACGCAAGCACTCTCTACCTGCTTGCAAAAATTAAAAGTAACTCTCTGAGTCAAGCACACACCCACATCCCTGCCCAGGTGGTACCTTCAGAAAATCATGGTCTCTGACCAAAAGTGGAACCTCAATGAAACCTGACCATCCCAACCCCTCTCTCACTGTCTATACAAACTATTTCTTTTTAAATGAATATCAAAACAAAAATTTATTGAAACTAATGTCCATGCTTATACAAATTAACTTTTTAAAAGGCTGGTACAATGCTTGCAAGCAAGAACATCTGTATCCTACAACACTGAACATCTTTTTATCAAACTTGGAAAATGTGCCACGTAAACACAGTTTTAGTTGGTGGGGGAGATGAAACTGGATTGCAGATGTAAAGGAACATCAGTTGCAAAGGAAGAATACTAAATGCCAAGCAATACATTGTCTTCAGAAATAATACATTATTATTTTTTACTTTCTCTCAGTTTGCCTTTCTTTGTAGGTAGGCCTAGGCACAGGCTTGGGAGAAAGGCTTCATGTTTACGGAAAATGCCAGATAAGGTATTTTGAATTCACCCCTCTACATGGTTAACTTACTTCCTTGGAACTTTAACATGTATAAAAGTATGATGGTAACTAGGTGAAATGAGGCAGAAAGACAATAAAAATATATACCGAGGAGTTTGAATGCTCAGAGGTGGGTCTGCCATGACAGGGGTCATTCGTGTTACCTATTTTAAAACTTTCTTTCCTTTCTCAAAGGCAGACTCTTGCATCTAACCTATCAATTTTATTTCTCAATTCCCACTCATTTATAAGCCATATATAAGTTTCTGAGTAGGTCTCCTTACCGGTCTCGCCACCTTTCATTCAGTTCATTTCCACATTGCCACCAGAGTCATACTGACATGATACTTATGACCAAGGCTCTAGTCAGACACTTTTTTAAAAAAAATTCCAGTTTCATTGAGATATAATGGACATACAGCATTGTATAAGTTTAAGGTGTACAGCATAATGATTTGACTTACATACATCATGAAATGATTACCACAATAGGTTTAGTGAACACTCATCACCTTATACAGATATAAAATTAAATAAATAATTAAAAAAATGTTTTCCTTGTGATGAGAACTTAGGATTTACTCTCTTGACTGCTGTTATATATAAGGGACAGATTGCTAATTATATTTATCATGTTGTACACTACATACCTAGTACTTATTTACCTTTTAACTGGAAACTTGTACTTTATCTCTGCCTTCATCTAATCCTCCCTCCCCCAACCCTACATCTCTGATGAGCACAAATCTAATCTCTTTTTCTATAGGTTTGTTTGCTTTTAAAGTATAATTGACCTACAACACAATGCCAGTTCCTGTTACACAACACAGTGATTTGATATTTCCATACATTTCAAAATGATCATCACAAAGTGTAGTTACAATTTGTCACCATACAAAGATATTACATAAATTGACTGTATTCCCCACACTGTACATTTTATACCTGTGACTCATTTATTTTGTAACTGAAAGTTTATAACTCTTAATCTCTCACCTATTTCTCTCCTACCCCCTGCCCCCAAGAAACAAACTGTTTGTTCTCTATGACTCTATTTTTGTTTATTTTAGTTTGTTTATGTTTTACTTTTTTAGACCCACATAGAAGAGAAATCATACATTACTTGTCTTTCTCTGTCTGACTTACTTCACTTAGCATAATACCCTATAGTTCCATTCATGATGCTGCTAATGGCAAGATTTCATTATTTTTTTTTATGGCTGAGTAACTTTCCATTTTGTATATAGCCACATATATATATTATATAATATTAATATATATAATATATATTAATATTATATATTAGCATACTATATAATAAATATATTATATATATTAATATAATATATAGCATATTATATTATAATATTTATTATATAGTAATATATATCATAATATAATATATAATATAATATAATATATATATATATATATATATTAAGTATATATAATGATATATATAATATATTAATACATTATATTAGTGAATATATATATAATTACAAGTATACGATTATATAGAATACATTTAAAAATCTTATTTATATTATATATAACATATATTATATTAAATATATATTATATATTTATTATATGTTAATATATTAATATAAATATTATAATATATATTAAATACATATATTATGTATGATTATCTATAGCATATAATGTATAATCATATATAATATAATATATGAATATTATATATTTAATATACAATTATATATATTATATATTATATATAATTATATATCAATATATTATATAATTATATATTATATATTAATATATTATATAAGATATGTACAATATATATTATATACATAAATTATATTATATATGATTATATTATATAAGATATGTACAATATATATTATATACATAAATTATATTATATATGATTATATATATTATAAAATCATATATATAATATATTATGTATATATTATATATATATATATGATTATTTTAAGTAACTGATTTCTCAAGTTTGGTGCATTTTAATAACACTGCACTTTTATTCCCCCGTCCACATCTTCTGTTTTTGACATTATTTTGTTTCTTGTATGTCTTAATTTCTTATTATGAATATAGATGATTTAACCCTTTTTGTCTTTTAATCGTCCTACTATCTTTATAAGTGGTTGATTTACTACATTTACTGTATATTTGCCTTTATCAATGAGATTTTTTCTTTCATAATTTTTCTGTTTCTACTTGTGGCCTGTTCTTTTCTGCTGAGAGGAATCCCTTTTACATTTATTATAAAGCTGGTTTCATGATGCTGAACTTTTTAAGATTTTGCTTGTCTGTAAAACTTTTCATCTTTCCTTAAAATATAAATGATAGCCTTGCCAGGTAGACTATTCTTGGCTGTAGGGTTTTTTCCTGTTATCACTTTTCATATATCCTGCCACTCCTTTCAGGCCTGCAGAGTTTCTGCTAAAAAGTCAGCTGACAGCCTTATGGGAGTTCCCGTGTATGTAAACTGTTGCTTTTCCCATGCTGCTTTTACTATTTTAATTTTGACACCTTAAGTAAAACGTGTCTTGTGGTCCTCTTGGGTTGATCTTGTTTGGGACTCTGTGCTTCCTGGATCTGGAAGACTGTTTCCTTTCCAAGGTTAGGCAAGTTTTCAGTTATTTTGTCTTCAAATCTGCTCTCTCCCATTTCTCTCTGTCTCTTGTCCTTCTGGGACTACTATTAGGCAAATGTTATTACCCTTAATGTTGTCCCAGAGGTCTCTTAAACTGTCCTTATTTTTTAAAATTCCTTTTCCTTTTTTCTGTTCAGCTTGAGTAATTTCCATTACTCTGTCATCTAGTTTGCTGATCAGTTCCTCTGTATCATCTAATCTACTGTTGATTCCTTCTAGTGTATTCTTTATTTCAGTTATTGTATTCTTCATTTCTGTTTGGTTGTTTGTATTTTCTAACTCTTTGTTAAAAACTTCTCACTCTGTTCATCCATCCTTCTCCCAAGTATCTTGAGCACCTTCATGATCATTACCTCAAACTTGTTATCAGGTAGATTGCTTATCTCCACTTCACTTAGTTCTTCTTCAGGGAATTTATCTTGTTTTTCTGTTTGGAATGTATTCTTCCGTTGCCTCATTTTGCCTAATCTGTTGATTTTATTTCTATATGTTTGGTTGTTATGTTTTCCAACCTGGAGAAGTGACCTTATATAGGAGACATCCTATGGGGTTCAGCAGCACACTACCCTCTGGTCACCAGATTTATATACACTAGGAGTGCCTTCTATGTGGACTGTGTGGGTACATCTGCTGTGGTTAGCTGACTGCTGTGTATGTGCTTGTAGGAAGGTTGGCCCCTGCTCTGTTTTGTGTTGAGGCTGCCAGCCACTGGTGTGTAGGTCTGGGTCCTGGCATGGTTGGCTGCATGGCCAGGAGAATCCCCGTCCTGGTGCCAGCCCATTGATAGGTGGGGCCAGATCACAAAGTGGCTGGATGTGGAGCCCTGTTGTGGGGGCGGGGTAGAACCTGGTCTCAGGGTAGCAGGCTGCAGGGCCAGGGGCCCCAGGACTAGTGTTAGCCTGCTGGTGGATGGGACCATGGCCCAGGTGGGTTCCACAGCTGGTGCTGGTTGGTTGATGGGTGAGTTCAGTTCCTAACATGGCTGGCTAAGGGGCCCAACGTGTCTTGGAGGTTGTGTCAGCTTGCTGGTGGGCTGGAACCCTGTGGGTCTTGGCACAAGTGCTGGCTCTGGTGGGCAGGACCAGGTCCCAGGGTCTCTGGCTGCAAGGCCCTAGGGGTCCTGGAGTTGGTGTTAACACACTAGTGGGTGGGGCTTTGGTTCAGGGGCTCCCAGGGCTGGTGTCCATCCTCTGGTGGGTGAGGTCAGGTCATGGGTCTAGTGTTGGCCTGCTGGCAGACAAGGTCCAGTTCCATATCTGGCTGTGGGGTAACAGGGGTCCTGGGGTTATTGTTGGCCCACTCTTGGGTAAGCCTGGGTCTTTAGTCCTCTGGTGGGTAAGACTGGGTCTTGGGGTGGCTAGGGACTCTGGGTGTCATATGACAGCCAGCCTGATGGTAGGTGGGACTATGTCCCCAACTAACTAGCTGCTTGGCCTGGGGTGTCCCAGGACTGGTGCTGACTGTCTGGTGGGCAGGGACAGGTCCCAGCACTAATAAGCAAGGGAGAGGATTCTAAAATGGTACCTGACAGCACCAGTGTCCTCATAGTGGGATAAGCCCCCCAAAATGATTACTGCCAGTATCTATATCTCCACTGCTTCCTGCCTCTTTGTGAAGCCCTCCAAGATCAGCCAGTGGGTCTGACCCAGGCTCTTTTCAGATTACTGCTTTTGCCCTGGGTCCTGAAGCATGTGAGGTTTTGTGTGCATCCTTAAAGAGTGAAGTCTATATTTCCTAGAGCCCCCTGGCTCTCTCAGAAGTAAGCCTCACTGGCCTTCAAAGCCAAATGTTCTGGGGGCTTGTCTTCCCAGTGCAGGACCCCTGGGCTGGGGAGCCCAATGTGGGGCACAGATCCCTCACTCCTTGGGGAGAACATCTGTGATTGTAATCATGACAATTGTAATTACAACTACCATTTATGGGTTGCTTACCCAGGGGTATGTGTCTTGACTAAACCACATCTCTGCCCCTCCTACCCATCTCGTTTTGGTTCCTTTTTTATATCTCCAGTTGTAGAATATCTTTCTGCTAGTCTTCAGGTTGTTCTCATCAATAGTTGCTGTGTAAATAGTTGTAATTTTGGTATGCTCGTGGGAGGAGGTGAGCGCCGTGTCTTACTACTCTGCCGTCTTGGCCATTCCCTCCTCCAGATATATTTCAATGGCTCTCTGATGCCCTCATGATAATGTCTAAGGCTCCTTGACATGGCTAACAGAGCTTTAATACCCGTTCACCCTTGCACACTCTTCTAAGCCATATTCAGTTCCACTAGTAGTGCCCATTAAATTACTCAACTTACTGTAGCACTCTAGACCTCCATGCACCATTTTTCTTCAGCTTTAACCAGAGACCCTGCCATTCCTCTCACCCATTCATCCTTCAGCTTCATCTTAGATGCCACTTCTTCCTGGAGGCTCTTAACATCTCTCACTCAAAAAATTGGGTTAGGTGTCCTCATGATGTCCCAATTTATTTCTTTCATAGCACTTTTCATGCTGTAATTGTTCATTGTTTATACTTCCTAGGAGACTATAACCTTCTTGAGGACCATGTCTCATTCTTCACTGCATTTCTAGTTCCTAGTGCCAAAGCTGAAAGAGCATTGTTATCAGTTCTCTACACTCTTGGATCAAAATTCAAATTCTTTATACTGTTCAGCCAATCTGTTCCAGAGATATCTGCAAATCATCACTTTTTCTTTGCTGTTTTTACGCTTGTTTTCATGTTTTTTTCATTGGCTTAGTTACAGACATTTCCCTTTATCAGGGTTTGTAATTTCATGTAAAATATTTATGCTTTATTATTTTATTATGAATGCAGTCTCCATTACTGCTATGATTAGAAATGGTATTTTAGCATTATCATAGGTGAACTCCAAATATCATGGTTTTTTTTTTCCCTAAAATATGGCACTGAAAGTTTCCAGAATTTGTTTCTTAAAACAATAGGGATGGTATCAATCATTATAGAAAGAGGAAATTGAAGCACTACCTGTGCCAACCAATATTTTAAATGTTTTGTTAGAAGAGTTCCTTTTAACATTTCTTGTAAGGCAGGTCTAGTGTTGATGAACTCCCTCAGCTTTCGTTTGTCTGGGAAAATTTTTATTTTTCCTTCATATCAGAATGATAACTTTTCTGGATAAAGTATCCTTGGGTGACAGTTTTTATCTTTCAGTATTTTTGAGAATTCCAATCTACTCCTTACTGGCCTGAAGACTTTCTGCTGAGAAACCTGATAATAGCCTAATGGGGGTTCTTTTATAGGCTACCATCCTTTTTTCCCTGGCTCCTTTTAAAACTCTTTGTCATTGACTTTTGACAATTTTAATATGTATCTTGGAGAAGGTCTTTTTCTTTGAGGTAATTAGGTGTTCTCTTAGCTTCATGAAATTCTATATCCAGTTCTTTCCTAGTTTTGGGAAATTCTGTTATTGTTTCTTTAAGTAAATTCTCTGCCCCACTATCCCTCTGTTCTGGGATACCCATGACCCTAATGTTGCTGTACCTAAGAAAGTTGGATAGCTTTCGTAGAATTTTCTCATTTTAAAAAATATCTTATTTCTCTTTCCTCTCCTACTTGTATCATTTTAGATTTCTATCTTTGAGCGCACTAATTCTCTCTTCCATATGGTCTCCTCTATCTCCAGTGCTTTCTAAGGCGTTCTTCATCTCATTTATTGAGTCCTTCACCTCCAGAACTTAAATTCGGCTCTTTTTTAGAATTTTAATCCGTTTGGTAAAGTATTCCTTCTGTTCATCAATTTTATTCCTGAGTTCATTGAACTGCCTTTCTGAGTTTTCTTATGGCTCATTGAGTTTCTTCATGACAGCTATTTTAAATCCTCTATGAGTTAGATCACACTATTCTGGGACTTTAAGTTTGGTTTCTAGGAGTTGTCATTTTCTTTTTGTGGTACAGTGTTAGTGTGGTTCTTCCTGGTGCTTGATGGTGCTTAATGATGCTTCATGGTTCCTCTGCCGGTGCCTCTGAAGTAGTGAACACCTACCTATTTGATTCTAATAATTCAGTTAGAAATTAGAGGTCTTTCTTTTGTTTTCCAGCAGGTGGCACTATAGCACAAGCCTTTGGTTTCTCTTACCCGTGCTGCCTCTGGCAAGAGGTGCAAGTGGGCACTTTTCACCCTCCACTGCCTCTTGCGGAGGTGTTGCCCAGTGGCCACCTTATCACTTCTTATGCCTCTGTGGTTGTTGGTGCCTTGCTGCTGCCAGTATCACTGGCATCACCACATGCGGCTCAGGGGTGGTGAGTTCTGCTGCATCCAGGATCCTAAGTCACAGCCTCCATCACTAAAGGGGGACTAAAGGTGGGGTTGTAGCTGGGGTCCAACCCGGCGCCTGCTCTCACCTGACTGCTACATGCACAACATGAGCTTCCCAGCCCCACACAAAGCAAGCAGTAGCTTACTTGCCCCACACTTGGCACCACTGGGTGGCCAGTTCTACAAAGCACACACCAGGGACACCCTGCGCAGGCTCCCCCAGCCCAGTCCAGCCGGGCACAAACACCCCGCTCGCAAAGTATCTCCCCGCCCAGAGAACATAGGGGAAATCGTCCCCACAGGCACAGCACCAGCCTAGCAACATCCCCAGGCACCTGGGCACTCAACAGCAAACCGTCACCAGCAGCACCAGGTCGGCACTCCCGTCCCCAAATGGCTCAGTCAGTCCCAGAAACACCCTGCAAGCTTTTGCTAGTGACCCAGCTTGGCCCTTGGTAAGCCCCAGCTGCGCCCACCACCCCTCATTTCTCAGTGCGCACCACCAAGCAAGCCTTCTCCTCGGGCACTATGTGGTCCCCGCTCCCCTAGATCCCCGAACGGCATGACCTGGGGACACTGTGGCCACGCATTCTATCCCAACCCCTTATGACCCCGAGTGGACCCAGCCCCGCGACTCCGACCCGAGACAAAAAGCAAAGCTCCCCCCACACTCGGTTCCAGTCGGCCTGCTTCCCAACCCGCTCTAGTTCGCAGCCAGGACGCACACTCTCTCCAGGTTCCTACCGGAGAATATGGGTAGCAGGAGAACTAGGGCCACGAAAATCATCCCAGCGAAGCACCAAGTAAAAAGGGGACTCTCGGGACGGCCGGGAGGTGCCTTGTGCGATACGTAAGCCGCTATCATTTTCGGGGAGATCAGCGGGAAACGTGAGACCAGCCCAGCAGAGATCTGAGTTCAGTTACCAGACGCAACAATCCCCAGACTCACAAAGCGTCAAGTGCAGTCACGCAGGTGGGCGTGGCCTGAGCCGCAGCAGGGACGGAAGTGTGGGCCTGGCGAGGCCAATGGGCGGGATGCAAGGCGGGGCCCCCGGACAGGCCGGGCGTGGCCCTGGCTTGGGTCTAACCAGTGTGTGCGCGCGCAGCTTTGCGACTCCAGCTCGGACCCTGACTGTCTCTGGCTCCTCCGTCTGCAGACCTAAAGGAGAGCTCTGGCGGCTTGTGGGAAATGGCTGGTTCACCGCCTCCTCGTGAACAAACTGTTACCACCCTACGCAGGAAGGGTGGAAAGGAATCAGGGCTGGCGCAGTCATCATTGTCCCTTTTCCGGAAAGCTGGATTAAAGAATCAAGCGCATCGACCTGAAAATAGAAACCTAGAGCCCAGGCAGTGGGTCACCGTGGGGCCCACACCCCTCATGACTCCAGTTTGGACCTGGGGCACTCCAAACTGTCCGGACTTCTGGGCCCTTTCTCAGTCTTTGGCTTTAGTCAGTCATAACTCGGGATAATAGTTGAGGTTTCCGTGGTTGAGTGTATGCTACTGAAGTTTCTCATGGCCTGATAGATTTCAGAATTAGGAAAGGTTTGGCTGTTGCTCTCCCAACTGCTAAAGTCAATTAGTCTCTTCCGTGTTCCCAGGAGAGCACCCCTGGGAAGGTAAATTATTAAACAACACCGGACCATTAGCTTATTGGGCCTCAACTCTATGGAGCCCTTGCCCTTGAGCAACTAAGTGTCTTGTTGAAGATGAAATACACATGCATGTAAAAAGTAAGGACAAGGGTGCATTAATTGCCAAATTCATGGAAGTGATGTATGTCATTAGAGTTGGGATGAGTAAGAATTGGTTAGGTGAAGTGCATAAGGGGGAGAACTTTTCTGTTGAAACAATCTTGGAAACAATGCTGGAAAATTAAGACTGAACACGATTTATTTGTAAAGCTATAAGTAAACCTGTATGACTAGTAGAAGAACACAAAAGTAGTAATTGATACACATAAATAGAGATTAGCTGCAAATATTCCAAAAATTTACTAATAGCTGACAGGATTATGGATATTTCATTTTCTTTGTGCTTTTCAGCTTTCTATATTTCACCCTATGTTACATTTCAAATCAGGTAAATAAACAAATTATTTACAACCAACCTGTGCTTTAAATGCTTTGTTCCTAGAATGGCTGGGACAGAACCTGTATCACACAGAGTTAAGGTATGAGAGGATGATAAGGAAATGGAGATCCTCCCTGTAAACCTCAAATGCATCAGCTGGAATTACAAAGCTTTATATACATTTAAACAATTTTCTATCTGAGAAGTGCTAAAGATATTCTAGGATGAACAAACCATGGAATTTCTTCTTCCTCCCAGACCAACACAGTTTTTTGAATTCTTGGCAGAGCATATAAAACCCAAAGTGTGGGTGCGATGTATAAAATAAATACCTTAGTATCTTGGGTTATAAAATCCAGACATTCCACGATAACACAATTATAGGAGGTATAATTAAGGAGACAATGAAAGGAAACACAATGAGAGGGAATTGTCATTTAAATCTTACAGTTGTGAAAGAGTGATAGAAATGTTCTGTGGACTCAGTGTTGGTAATTATTTGTGAAAGAGAGAATTCATTTATTGTTCTCTGCAACCATCTGTACACAATATTCTATGTAAATTGTATCTCAATAAAGCTGAAAAAAAGTTTCCCACCTATTTTTAGTCTTGAAAGTAAGTTTTTCTTTTTTTTTTTTTTCTCATGAGAGTATTTAAAAGGTACGAAAGAAGCAGTAGTTTTTGGTTTCCTAGTTACAGGTGCTAAATTCAAGGGTTGGGTTTTATTGAAACTTTATTACAGTCAGTGAAATTTCTACAGCTGAGGTTCAGCAAAGTATTCTAAGTATAATTGAAGACTTTCACATAGATTTCTTTAACTTCTTTTGATTTGACCCAACTGAGGCTCCATTTGAAAGGCTTTGAGCCTTGTTCCCTATTTTTCTGGACAAGTTCCAGGAAGCAGTGATAGTTTTCTTGCTGTATCTCCAGTGCTGAGACAGTTCTAGACCTATACTAGGTGCATAGTAAATACCCATTAAATACTGAGTGAAATAAATTGGCGTTGCTGTCAAGTGCATTTAACATGTCTCTGCCAATCCTCTCCCACTGTGGATTTACCAATTCTGGGAAGGTTCTGAGATATTTTGATTTTAATAATTTTAGGTACTGGGAACAAGCAGGATTTGTCTCTGAAAGAATGAGCTACAACTGTCTACAGAGAAAACTTTCCTAAATCAGGCATGGCAAGCTGACCTATGAAGTGGATCTATTGTCTAACCCTTAGCCTTGAGATCATTTTAGTGACTGCGTTCAAAGAGAGAGTATGGACTGTGAACTTCCTAAGGTCCTGAAAGGAATAGAACTCAACAGTTGAGGCTTTAAGTGAAGTAGGGGCTTAAACACTAGTGGTTCCTATAACTGCCTCTAAAAATTTTGTCCAACAGCCATTAAGAAATAAGGAGAGAATGGAGAATATGACTGTTTGTAGACCAGGTTTTGAGCTTTGTAGTAGCTCTTCTGCAAGCTTTAGGAATGGTGGTGAGGTGGAAGGAGGTGTCTGTGGATGTCATTAACCCGAGGGGGACTTCATTAAATAAAACAATGTTTGAAGATCCTTTGACTCCTAAATTGGTGTATTTACATTTTGCTTTTCAAAGGTGGGGGTAACAGCATGAAGGGGCCTGTGACTGTGCTCAAAAAAGACTTTCCCCTGTCATGATAGTGTATAGGTTAGTTGTTTGTGAAAACCTGAAAGAGAATGGCTAAACAGAGGATAGTTAAACTACCTTTTTTATGTTGGTCCTGGGAGCTCTGCTACCTCTGCAGGCACCTGCCAGTTAACCTTCTTACTTGGCTGTTACCTCAAGAGCATTACTGTGGTGCCACACCCAACACAGGGATTCTGAACACAGTCAAGTACAGAAAGGAGGTCATTTCTCAGAAGGATCACATATTCATTTTGTTTCCTCTTGGCTTTTGAAGGCTTTAAAAAGTAATTGTATTACAAATCATATTCCATAGGTAGATTGGCAAAGATAAAATCTTTTATTTATTTCTCTTTTTAATGGTGGAGACAGAAAAGTACATTTAAACATCATGTACTTAAACTAACTTACATCTCACACTTAACTATACAAAGAGGCAAATGAAAAAAAATTAGAATGCTAGCATTAGGAATAGCTTCAAGACCAAATGTTCCAGTGCCTGCTTTTCAGATGAAAAATGTAAGGCCAGAGGTAAATAGAATTGCTCAATAATACAAGTAAAGTTACACAATATAGTATTTTACCCATAGTTAACATATATAGCCTCATCGACCAGAACACAGGCACCAGTTCCCTCCACCAGGAAGCCTACACAACCCACTGAACCAATCTCACCCACTGGGGGCAGACACCAAAAACAATGGGAACTACGAACCTGCAGCCTGTGAAAAGGAGACCCCAAACACAGTAAGTTAAGCAAAATAAGAAGACAGAGAAATACACAGCAGATGAAGGAGCAAGGTAAAAAGCCACCAAATCAAACAAATGAATAGGAAATAGGCAGTCTACCTGGAAAAGAATTCAGAATAATGATAGTAAAGATGATCCAAAATCTTGGAAATAGAATGGAGAAAATACAAGGAACGTTTAACAAGGACCTAGAAGAACAAAAGAGCAAACAAACAATAATGAACAATGCAATAAATGAAATTAAAAATTCTCTAGAAGGAATCA
This sequence comes from Balaenoptera musculus, assembly GCF_009873245.2. Classification (NCBI taxonomy): domain Eukaryota; kingdom Metazoa; phylum Chordata; class Mammalia; order Artiodactyla; family Balaenopteridae; genus Balaenoptera; species Balaenoptera musculus. Next base: position 149,566,126 of record NC_045785.1, read on the forward strand.
ATAGCAGAATAACTAAGGCAGAAGAACGGATAAGTGACCTGGAAGGTAAAAGAGTGGAAATAACCACCGCAGAGCAGAATAAAGAAAAAAGAGTGAAAAAACATGAGGACAGTCTCAGAGACCTCTGGGACAACATTAAATACACCAACATTCGAATTATAGGGGTCCCAGAAGAAGAAGAGGAAAAGAAAGGGACTGAGAAAATATTTGAGAGATTATAATTGAAAACTTCCCTAATATGGGAAAGGAAATAGTCAATCAAATCAAGGAAGTGCAAAGAGTCCCATACAGGATAAATCCAACATGCCAAGACACATATTAATCAAACTATCAAAAATTAAATACAAAGAAAAAATATTAAAAGCAGCAAGGGTAAAACAACAAATAACATACAAGGGAATCCCCATAAGGTTAACAGCTGATGTTTCAGCAGAAACTCTGCAAGCTAGAAGGGAGTGTCAGGACATATTTAAAGTGATGAAAGGGAGAAACCTACAACCAAGATTACTCTACCCGGCAAGGATCTCATTCAGATTTGACGGAGAAATTAAAACCTTTACTGACAAGCAAAAGCTAAGAGAATTCAGCACCACAAAATCAGCTTTACAACAAATGCTAAAGAAACTTCTGTAGGCAGGAAACACAAGAGAAGGAAAAGACGTACAATAACAAACCAAAAACAATTAAGAAAATGGTGATAGGAACATACATATTGATAGCTACCTTAAATGTAAATGGATTAAAGGCTCCAAACCAAGGACATAGACTGGCTGAATGGATACAAAAACGAGACCTGTATATATGCTGTCTACAAGAGACTCACTTCAGACCTAGGGACACATACAGACTGAAAGTGAGGGGATGAAAGAAGATATTCCATGCAAATGGAAATCAAAAGAAAGCTGGAGTAACAATACTCATATCAGACAAAATATACTTTAAAATAAAGACCATTACAAGAGACAAAGAAGGACACTACATAATGATCAAGGGATCAATCCAAGAAGAAGAAATAACAATAGTAAATATTTAGGCACCCATCATAGGAGCACCTCAATACATAAGGCAAATGTTAACAGCCATAAAAGAGGAAATCGACAGTAACACAATCATAGTAGGGGACTTTAACACCCCACTTTCACCAATGGACAGGTCATACAGAATGAAAATAAATAAGGAAACACAAGCTTTAAAGGATACATTAAACAAGATAGACTTAATTGATATTTATAGGACATTCCATCCAAAAACAACAGAATACACTTTTTCTCAAGCACTCATGGAACATTCTCCAGGATAGATCATATCTTGGGTCACAAATCAAGCCTTGGTAAATTTAAGAAAATTGAAATCATATCAAGTATCTTTTCAGACCACAATGCTATGAGACTAGATATCAATTACAGGAAAAAATTTGTAGAAAATACAAACACATGGAGGCTAAACAATACACTACTAAATAACCAAGAGATCACTGAAGAAATGAAAGAGGAAATAAAAAACTACCTGGAAACAAATGACAATGAAAACACAATGACCCAAAACCTATGGGATACAGCAAAAGCAGTTCTAAGAGGGAAGTTTATAGCTATACAATCTTACCTCAAGAAACAAGAAACATCTCAAATAAACAACCTAACCTTACACCTAAAGCAATTAGAGAAAGAAGAACAAAAAAACCCCAAAGTTAGCAGAAAGAAAGAAATCATAAAGATCAGATCAGAAATAAATGAAAAAGAAATGGAGGAAAAAGTAGCAAAGATCAATAAAACTAAAAGCTGATTCTTTGAGAAGCAAAATTGATAAATCATTAGTCAGACTCATCAAGTAAAAAAGGGAGAAGACTCATATCAACAGAATTAGAAGTGAAAAAGGAGAAGTAACAACTGACACCACAGAAGTGCAAAGCATCATGAGAGCTTACTACAAGCAACTCTATGCCAATAAAATGGACAACCTGGAAGAAATGGACAAATTCTTAGAAAAGCACAACCTGCCGAGACTGAACCAGGAAGAAAGAGAAAATATAAACAGAGCACTCACAAGCACTGAAATTGAAACTGTGATTAAAATCTTCCAACAAACAAAAGCCCAGGACCTGATGGCTTTACAGGCGAATTCTATCAAACATTTAGAGAAGAGCTAACACTTACCATTCTCAAACTCTTCCAAAAAACTGCAGAGGAAGGAACACTCCCAAACTCATTCTATGAGGCCACCATCACCCTGATACCAAAAACAGACAAAGATGTCACAAAAAAAGAAAACTACAGGGCAATATCACTGATGAATATAGATGCAAAAATCCTTAACAAAATGCTAGAAAACAGAATCCAACAGCACATTAAAAGGATCATACAACATGATCAATTGGGGTTTATCCCAGGAATGCAAGGATTCTTCAATATATGCAAACCAATCAGTGTGATACACCATATTAACAAATTGAAGAATAAAAACCATATGATCATCTCAATAGATGCAGAAAAAGCTTTCAAGAAAATTCAGTACCCATTTGTGATAAAAACCCTCCAGAAAGTAGGCATAAAGGGAACTTACCTCAACATAATAAAGGCCATATATGACAAACCCACAACCAACATTGTTCTCAATGGTGAAAAACTGAAACTATTTCCACTAAGATCAGCTTGGTGCTTTGTGACCACCTAGAGGGGTGGGATAAGGAGGGTGGGAGGGAGATGGAAGAGGGAGGAGTTATGGGGATATATGTATATGTATAGCTGGTTCACTTTGTTATAAAGCAGAAACTAACACACCATTGTAAAGCAATTTTACTCCAATAAAGATGTTTAAAAAAATAAAAGAAAAAAATAAAAGAAAGTCTATACAAATAAACTAGCCCATTCCCCCCTAAATAATAACTGTTTAAGAATAATAACTATTTAAGAAAGACATATGTATGTAAAGAAACATATGAAGAAAGATTATCAGAAAATGAATTAAAATATTAGCAGTGAAAAAAAAATATTAGCAGTGGTTATCACTAGGTAGTATATTTTTATGTGACTGATTATTTTTGCATATCTTTCTCCTGCATTTTCCAAATACTCCTCAATGACCCCCTTCTATATTATAAACATTTGAAAATAAGAAAGAAAAATGACAATCATGTAAACAGAAATCCTGGGTGACATCTTCTTTCTTTAAATAATTGAGACTATTTATATATCTTTTTTTATCATTTTTATTGGAATATAATTGCTTTACAAAGGTGTGTTAGTTACTTATATATCTTAAGTGTAGTTTTCCCCTGACTAGATAATGTGTGCTTTCAGCACAAGAGAAGAGGGTCAAGAGGTGACCATAATCCAAACTAAGAAGAGGGAGCTTTACTAGGTACTGGGAGAGCTTCAGCATCTTCAAGTGCACATGTTTGCATCTCTGTGAGACAACTTCAAAGATTTTATGAGTCTCAGATCTTATTCTGTTGAAATGAATTGAATCCTTTCCAATCAACATTTTAATTTGAGGTGTTCTCCAGCTTTATAGTACTTTTCAAGAAGGAAACTGAAATAACAGATTTTTATTTAGAAGGCAGCATGGTCGACAACTGAAACTACCCAGAATTTATATGCTGATAATCACGATGCAAGCATTACACATAAATTACAAGTTCAAAAGAAGTGTTTATTGTCCTCTGTGGTGGTTGCTATGTTGAGCACAGGAAAGTGTGGCATTAATTGAGACACTGAGTAGAAAAGAGAGAGTGTATGAGTAATTTAACCTTTCCTCATCGCCTCTTTTGTCAAAGGAAATGAGTTCCCAGAGTTGAGCAACTAAATAAAAAGAGCCTCATTCCAGAACACATACAGGTCACTTATATCACACAAAACGATTCCCTGAGTCTCTTTTCTAAACAATGGTTTTGTGAGAGGAAAGTAAACAGGAGCTGGTAGTTTAGAGGAGGATCAACTACAGATAACATGTCCTCCTCCCCCAATCACAGTCACGATTGAAAGAAGATGTGTATAGTACAAGATATTCAAATGTTTCCTGGGTCGTGCTGGAACCTGTCTACTTCCTTAAGGCCAGGAACACTGTCCTTGTACAAATGGCCAGGACCTTGATGAAACCCATCAGCTCATCTGACACCTCTGGATATTATTGCCACCCGAGCCCTCATCATTGTTGTCCTACCTCACAAGACTTCCCATCATCATGCGTTACCTGCATCATCTTTGAACAGTCTCATGGCCTCCAATATGAGGCTGTGTCTTTGGAGTCTGCTTCTTTACCTGTATTGCCCTCTCTGCCCCTACACCTGACCGAGGTGCACAGGTGTTGAGCTTTGTAAAGACTTTGACTCACTCCTTATCCATCATATGTTGCCACAAATGATTAATCTTGCTCATTTGGAGTACTGTGGCCAAAAAACAATTTTAAAAGAAAAATTTGAGACAAATTCATTAAGGACTTCTACCATTTTATTAAAAGGTGGTCAACAGTCAATGTGCACAATTTGAGATGCTATAAAATAGTTTCCAAAAATTAGGGGTTAAATGTAATTTTGATATTCATTCTCAAATACTGTACACTTCTCATTTGATTATCTATACTCAGAAATTATGGAAATTAAAAAAGTGATCCTTACTCAAAAGGTAATTTAGCATGGGAAAGAAAACACATAAGCACAATCTATGGTAAATTAAAATGACTACTCAATGTTTGAAGAATGAATGAATAAGGAAGTGAATGAATGCAATTAAGTTAAAAGTCCTGATTGTCAACTACTATAGGATGTGTTCATATACAGTTTTGAGTAATGGAGGAAATGGTTGTCATTTCATAAAAAAAAAAAGTTTCAGTATTATACAGTCAATATAATGTCAGATACAAACCTGAACATGTAAAATAATATGCAAAGAAGCTTAAGAATACTAATCACTGGAAGGAGACCACTACAGATAATTTTTATATTCTTTATATTTTTTTATGTTTTCTACATGTCCAGTAATGAGCACCTATTACTCATGGAAAACAGTTTATTTAAAAAACTGTATAGAAAGGAAGTGCTGTGAGTTCCAAAGAAAGACATCACTGTGGACTGGAGTTGTTTGGGAGAGGTTCTTGGGTTAGTGAATTCTGAGCTGGGTTAATGCAACTTAGATAGGAAGAAAAGTGAAACATGTTTTAGGCAGGTAACCTGGCAGGAATGAGGCCAGGTCAAATGATATTTTAAGCACTCTTGTGGAATATTTTTAAAATGAACTCTTGTAAAGACAACCAGTGTCTTCATAGTCTGCTGTTATTATGTCTGTTTATATTTGGCTGCAGCACAGAAGGCTGTGAATCATTTTTGTACAATTTTTACATCCTACTACTCCAAGAGTAAAGGAAAAGGAATGCATCACCCAAGAGACTTGGAGACATAATTTAAAGCAACCCTGAAAGCACAATATTCTCTGTTGTATTCACTGTAAAGTATCCTACCTTATTTGCCTTCTTCTCCCTTTTATATGTATTTGTGCTAATATAGAAATAACTCTATTTTCCCTTCAAACTGTTGGAATAACACTAGAAAAAATATTCTCATAGGAAGCCTTGCCATTTTAATCTCATGCCTTTATATCCTATCGGTATACTAGCCAAGCATCCTCAGAACATTTGCAAACGCCTGTTTGAGAAGGATCAGGCTAGATGATCTTTAATGCTTCAAAATGTGAATTACTAATTCTGAATTCTTAAAAAGCAATGCACATTTTTATTTGTTTTCATAAATATTAGTGAAAAACACGTTATTCCAGGGGCACAGTTACACAGAAGCAAGTTGAGTAAAAGCCAGATAATACAGACAGAGCTTTGCAAATTTATTTCTATTTAGGATAAAATAGGATATAACCTGTATTATTTTTTGCTGTTCAGAAAAAATTAAATTGCCTGTATCTTGGTTAACCCTAAATGCCTCTCCCACCTCTTTACCTTCTCCTGTATCCATTTCTACTACCCTCTGTTGAAAATAAAATTTCTGACGTGTGTAGCTATGAAATGCCAGGTTTAAATTAGCGCACATTGATATCTGAAGAGGTAGGTCAGAAATATAGGAAATCTACTAAAAAAAATTGTGGTAATTTTTATTCTGTTTTCTATAGGAGTGGACTAATTCTCTTCAGGGCTTTTGGTGTTGTTGTTTCTAAACATGTCCTGAGGATATTATGGATAGGAAAATTTTGGACTTTTGGGTATGACCAGAATAAGCAAGGGCTATATGATTAAGAAAAATGGAAATATTTTGGCTCTGTGTGTCATGCAGTCTCTGGGTCTCTGTGGCATGTGAAACTCTGTATTTGTGTGAAAGAGTCATAGACAATAGATAAACTAATGAGTGTGGCTGTGTTCTAGTAAAACTTTATTTACAAAATGGTTACTTTTTAGTTCAGTGATTTCTAATAATCAATCTAGGTTGTGTGCCAATTTGGGTTGTAGTATAATTTCCCTTTTCACCCCAAACCTTAAGTAAACAGCTACACATTTATTACAAAATAGCTGTGGTAAGGCTACTTTAAATAGGTGGGATGAGGGATAAGTTGTAGTACAAGCCCAAACAGAGTAGGACAGAAAGGAGAGAGCAGTCATAAGGAGGCCAGGAGAGGTCAAGGATTCAATGGAAGTCAGAGAGCAGGAGAGGAGGTAAAGCCAAAGTCTCCACAGGATCCTGAAGAGATTCTGCACATTTAAGGGATTTGGAGGACTTGGAGGCACCCCCACAGAGCCAATGCTTAGGTTCCACAAGAGAAAGAAAAGCTTACTCCAAGGTGATAGCATAAATGCACAAAAGTACAGGGATGCTTTGAAAAAAGACAGTGCCTGTGCACAGCCCTGACAGAGTCATCACCCCAAATCACTGGGGAAAAAAAAGCAAAATAATCCAAGAAAAAATAACAACGAAGGCATTTCCAGGTCCTGAAGTATATTCCAAATTTTTTGGTATCAGTGATCCAACTAGTGCAATAGCATACCATCACAAGTGGAACTGCAAGAAGACACCTCTGCTCGGGGCAGAGGCTGAGTCTTCCGATGGCATCTCCCTTCTTTCTTCAGTGAGATCCTCTTCTTCTGGAAGCTGGTTTCACATGGTGGCTTAGCTTTTTCCATCTTTGTATCTAGCACCATTTGAAATCAGTGTTTTAGGAGTAAGAATTGCAGCACAGCAAACAGCCGACGGTACAGGAACTGCAGCTCTTGGGGCTAGCTTCCCTCCTCCTGACACCTGAGCCGGTTCAAGAAAGGAAGAAATGAGAAACAAAGTACACTCTTGAGTGTGTTGGGTTGTGGAGGGGGACAGGGCAGGGATGGGGTTGTGTTCAATAGAAACTCAGAGGCTTGAGCAGAACCAGAGGTTGTGATAGTCTTTCTGTTGACAGGGAGCGGCAGCCACCAGCAGTAGCCTGTTGGTAGGGCCTTTGAGCACATGCTTGGGCAATGCTGGGTTGGGTACTTGATTGCAATAGGCAAGGGGAGGGCTGTGTCCCAGGAGGACTATCTCATCACTTCAGCACAGTCCACCTGCACATAGATGCTGTGGGACATTCAGCTGCAGTTGCCATGCAACTGAAATCAGACTTGCCCACTTGCACTGTCAAGGTGCAGGACCCCACTGAGCACCACTGGACCCATCTCTTACACAGGCTGACCGATTTCTCCTGGTGTTCAGAGTCTGTTTTTGTCTAACACCATTTGAAATCGGTTATGATGTAGGGGGAAAAGCAGCAGCCTCGAGGCCTCATGCCAAGTCTGGTCAGCAACAGCCTGTGGCTTCCTGGAAGATGGATGGGCAGAGAGAAGGGGAGGAAAGTTACATTTTTTCCGACTAACTTCTTTAACTACATCTACAATACTTTATGCACAGGATAATAGATCAGTTAATGGATTTTTAATAACAAATCACTATAATTTACCTAATGTCCTCAGTTCGCTGAAATGTGGTAGTGCTGTAAACTGTATAAATTGGTTGTTCTTAAATTATCTTTCTGTCATGCATCCTGACCTTAATAAATGTTTTACTATATTCAATTTATCATGTCCTCGCTTTCTATCTTTTCTTTTTCCATTCATAACTCTATGATGATGGGAAGTGGGGTCATGAAAAATTAACTTGTGGAGATCTTACCTACTTCATAAAGAATTTGAAGTCTGTTACAGCAGACAGATATGAAAAATGTAGCCCATGAAGAGAAGAATGAAATTCTATGAGCCAAGAAATAAAATGAGAAAAAAGAGTACAGAAGAGAAATATGTTGCAGACCTGGGCTGAAGGATGTTACTTATTGAACGGGAAACTGATCTCAGTTCCCAGTGGGCTGCAGTCCTGGAGCCTCTGCAGTGAGTGTTCCCTCAGAAATATTGGCATAACTGAACTTGTACTCACATGGCCCTTAGAGGGAGGAGCACTGATGAATTCAGCTGCGTTATAAGAGATTCAGGAGTATTGCTACTTTTGGTTCTTCGTTTCTATCAATACTTGAAGACAGAGAGAACGAATTCTGTAATGATATTCAGGGGACCTCACAGGGGATTAAACTTGGGGACTCTTTAGGTAGGAAGTCTCTGTTCCGTTGATTGACCTTTTTGCACAGGAGATGCAAGGCCAACTCTGACCTGCCTGCAGGACTTTTATTTCACACCAGTGGTTCTCCATAAGTCATGGCATCTCAACCACCTGGGAAGCCTTTCTAAGTCCACCTCCTGCCAGTCTTCCCCCAGCTGGCTGCCCTGCCCAATTGGGTGGAGGTGGGACAGGTGAAGCACCTGTTGGGAAAACTTCTCCGTGAATGGGATGAACCCCTCACTGCAGCTGCAGTGCTATTTCAGGCTGTTGACTGGAGAATTAATGTTCTAATCCCCAGGATGTGGTGGTGGGAACAGTTAAGACCCTGAACTGTTTTATTCACTTCTTTGCTGAGGTAGCTACAATAGACCTATGGGCATAACAGCTTTGGGTCAGTTGTTACAAATTGGACAGCTTTTGATTCATCTACTGTGTCCCTCGCTCCAGTCTAGGTATCAAACACCATTAAAGCAAATAACTCATGGATTCTGCCAGCAGGTTGCTGTGATTCCATCCCCAATTGAGAAAGTGCTAGATGATCGAGTTTAACATGAAAGCACAAAAACAATGACTTGGGATACATTTTCCATAAAAGTAGTTTCTGGTGCTCCCATGAATATTTAAATAGTGCTCATGGCTGGGTCATGAAAAGCAAACTGCATGCCCCAAGTAACTAACGTGCCCCTCATTTAGGATTATTTTGCTTTATTCATCAGGAGGCTGACAGATCTTTACCTAAAATTGGCATCCAAGGTGTTTTTCCTAAAAAATGCTAAGCAGAATTTTCTTTATTTTTCTTTTGAATTGTATTTTATTTGTTTTTTTATACAGCAGGTTCTCATTAGTTATCCATTTTATATATATTAGTGTATATATGTCAATCTCAATCTCCCAATTCATCACACCACCACCATCAACTCCCCCACCACTTTCCCCCCTTGGTGTCCATACGTTTGTTCTCTGCATCTGTGTCTCAATTTCTGCCCTGAAAACCAGTTCATCTGTACCATTTTTCTAGGTTCCTCATATATGCCTTAATATACGATATTTGTTTTTCTCTTTCTGACTTACTTCACACTGTATGACAGTCTCTAGATCCAGCCATGTCTTTACAAAAGACCCAATTTCGTTCTTTTTTATGGCTGAGTAATATTCCATTGTATATATGTACCACATCTTCTTTATCAATTCATCTGTCAATGGGCATTTAGGTTGATTCCATGACCTGGCTATTGTAAATAGTGCTGCAATGAACACTGGGGTGCATGTGTCTTTTTGATTATGGTTTTCTCTGGGTATATGCCCAGTAGTGGGATTGCTGGGTCATATGGTAATTCTATTTTTAGTTTTTTAAGGAACCTCCATATTGTTCTCCATAGTGGCTGTATCAATTTTCATTCCCACAAACAGTGCAAAGAGGGTTCCCTTTTCTCCACACCCTCTCCAGCATTTGTTGTTTGTAGATTTTCTGATGATGCCCATTCTAAATGGTGTGAGGTGATACCTCAATGTAGTTTTGATTTGCATTTCTCTAATAATTAGTGATGTTGAGCAGCTTTTCATGTGCTTCTTCGCCATCTGTATGTCTTCTTTGGAGAAATGTCTATTTAGATCTTCTGCCCAGTTTTGGATTGGGTTGTTTGTTTTTTCAATATTGAGCTGCATGAGCTGTTTATATATTTTGGAGATTAATCCTTTGTCCGTTGATTCATTTGCAAATATTTTCTCCCATTCTGAGGGTTGTCTTTTCGTCTTGTGTATGGTTTCCTTTGCTGTGCAAAAGCTTTTAAGTTTCATTAGGTCCCATTTGTTTACTTTTGTTTTTATTTCCATTACTCTAGGAGGTGGATCAAAAAAGACCTTGCTGTGATTGATGTCAAAGAGTGTTCTTCCTATGTTTTCCTCTAAGAGTTTTATAGTGTCCAGTCTCATATTTAGGTCTCTAATCCATTTTGAGTTTATTTTTGTGTATGGTGTTAGGGAGTGTTCTAATTTCATTCTTTTACATGTAGTTGTCCAGTTCTCCCAGCACCACTTATTGAAGAGACTGTCTTTTCTCCATTGCATATCCTTGCCTCCATTGTCATAGATTAGTTGACGATAGGTGCATGGGTTTATCTCTGGGCTTTCTATCCTGTTCCATTGATCTATATTTCTGTTTTTGTACCAGTACCCTACTGTCTTGATTACTGTATCTGTGTAGTATAGTCTGAAGTCAGGGAGCCTGATTCTTCCAGCTCTGTTTTTTTCCCTCAAGACCACTTTGGCTATTCAGGGTCTTTTGTGTCTCCATACAAATTTTAATATTTTTTGTTCTACTTCTGTAAAAAATGCCATTGGTAATTTGATAGAGATTGCATTGAATCTGTAGATGGCTTTGGGTAGTATATTCATTTTCACAATATTGATTCTTCCAATCCAAGAACATGGTATATCTCTCCATCTGTTGGTATCATCTTCAATTTCTTTCATCAGTGTCTTATAGTTTTCTGCATACAGGTCTTTTGTCTCCCTAAGTAGGTTTATTCTTAGGTATTTTATTCTTTTTGTTGCAATGGTAAATGGGAGTGTTTCCTTAAATTCTCTTTCACGTTTTTCATCATTAGTGTATAGGAATGCAAGAGATTTCTGTGCATTAATTTTGTATCCTGCTACTTTACCAAATTCATTGATTAGCTCTAGTAGTTTTCTGGTGGCCTCTTTAGGATTCTCTATGTATAGTATCATGTCATCTGCAAACAGTGACAGTTTTACTTCTTCTTTTCCAATTTGCATTCCTTTTATTTCTTTTTCTTCTCTGATTGCCATGGCTAGGACTTCCACAGCTATGTAGAATAATAGTGGTGATAGTGGGCATGCTTGTGCTGTTCCTGATCTTAGAAGAACTGCTTTCAGTTTTCACCACTGAGAATGATGTTTCCTGTGTGTTTGTCATATATGGCCCTTATTATGTTGAGGTAGGTTCCATCTATGCCTACTTTCTGGAGAGTTTTTTTTTATCATAAATGAGTGTTGAATTTTGTCAAAACCTTTTTCTGCATCTATTGAGATGATCATATGGTTTTTATTCTTCAATTTGTTAATATGGTGTATCACACTGATTGATTTGTGTGTGTTGAAGAATCCTTGCATCCCTGGGATAAACCCCACTTGATAATGGTGCATGATCCTTTTAATGTGTTGTTGGATTCTGTTTGCTAGTATTTTGTTGAGGATTTTTGCATCTATGTTCATCAGTGATATTGGCCTGTAGTTTTCTTTTTTTATGACATCTTTGTCTGGTTTTGGTAACAGGGTGGTGGTGGCCTCAAAGAATGAGTTTGGGAGTGTTCTTTCCTCTGCAATTCTTTGGAAGATTTTGAGAAGGATGTGTGTTAGCTCTTCTCTAAATGTTTGATAGAATTCACCTGTGAAGCCATCTGGTTCTGGACTTTTGTTTGTTGGAAGATTTTTAATCCCAGTTTCAATTTCATTACTTGTGATTGTTTTGTTCATATTTTCTATTTCTTCCTTGTTTAGTCTTGGAAGGTTATACCTTTCTAAGAATTAGTCCATTTCTTGCAGGTTGTCCATTTTATTGGCATAGAGTTGCTTCAAGTAGTCTCTTAGGATGCTTTGTATTTCTTCAGTGTCGTAACTTCTCCTTTTTCATTTCTAATTTTACTGATTTGAGTCCTATCCTTCTTTTTCTTGATGAATCTGGCGAATGGTTTATCAATTTTTTTTATCTTCTCAAAGAACCAGCTTTTAGTTTTATTGCTCTTTGCTATTGTTTTCTTTGTTTCTATTTCATTTATTTCTGCTCGATCTTTATGATTCCTTTACTTCTACTAACTTTCGGTTATCTTTGTTCTTCTTTCTCTAGTTCCTTTAAGTGTAAGGTTAGATTGTTTATTTGAGATGTTTGTTGTTTCTTGAGGTAGAATTGTATTGCTATAAACTTCCCTCTTAGAACTGCTTTTGCTGCATCCCATAGGTTTTGGATTGTCGTATTTTCATTGTCATTTGTCTCTAGGTATTTTTTGATTCCCTCTTTGACTTCTGCAGTGATCTCTTGGTTATTTAGTAACATATTGTTTAGCCTCCATGTGTTTGTGTTTTTTACGTTTTTTTCCCAGTAATTGATTTCTAATCTGATAGCATTGTGGTCAGAAAAGATGCTTGATATGATTTCAATTTTCTTAAATTTACTGAGGCTTGATTTGTGACCCAAGATATGATCTTTCCTGGAGAATATTCCATGCGCACTTGAGAAGAAAGTGTAATCTGCTGTTTTTGGATGGAATGTCCTATAAATATCAAATAAATCTATCTGGTCTATTGTGTCATTTAAAGCTTGTGTTTCCTTATTTATTTTCTGTTTGGATGATCTGTCCATTGGTGTAAATGAGGTGTTAAATTCCCCCACTATTGTGTTACTGTTGATTTCCTCTTTTAGAGCTGTTAGCAGTTGCCTTATGTATTGAGGTGCTCCTATGTTGGGTGTATATATATTTATAATTGTTATTTCTTCTTCTTGGATTGATCTGTTGATCATTATGTAGTGTGTAGTGTCCTTCCTTGTCTCTTGTAACATTCTTTATTTTAAAGTCTATTTTATCTGATATGAGCATTGCTACTCCAGCTTTCTTTTGATTCCCATTTGCATGGAATATCTTTTTCCATCCCCTCAGTTTCAGTTTGTATGTGTCCCTAGGTCTGAAGTGGGTCTCTTGTAGACAGCCTATATATGGGTCTTGCTTTTGTATCTATTCAGTGAGCCTGTGTCTTTTGGTTGGAGCATTTAATCCATTCACGTTTAAGGTTATTATCGATATGTATGTTCCTATTACCATTTTCTCAATTGTTTTGGGTTTATTTTTGTAGGTCCTTTTCTTCTCTTGTGTTTCCACTTAGAGAAGTTCCTTTAACATTTGTTGTAGAGTTGATTTGGTGGTGCTGAATTCTCTTAGCTTTTGCTTGTCTGTAAAACTTTTGATTTCTCCCTCTAATCTGAATGAGATCCTTGCCAGGTAATCTTAGTTGTAGGTTCTTCCCTTTCATCACATTAAATATGTTATGCCACTCCCTTCTGGCTTGTAGAGTTTCTGCTGAGAAATCAGTTGTTATCCTTATGGGAGTTCCCTTGTGTGTTATTTGTCGTTTTTCCCTTGCTGCTTTAAATAATTTTTCTTTGTCTTTAATTTTTGCCAATTTGATTATACTGTGTCTCAGTGTGTTTCTCCTTGGGTTTATCCTGTATTGGACTCTCTGTGCTTCCTGGACTTGGGTGGCTATTTCCTTTCCCATGTTACGGAATTTTTCGACTATAATCTCTTCAAATATTTTCTCTGGTCCTTTCTCTCTCTCTTCTCCTTCTGGGACCCCTATAATGTGAATGTTGTTGCATTTAATGTTGTCCCAGAGATTTCTTAGGCTGTCTTCATTTCTTTTCATTCTTTTTTCTTTATTCTGTTCTGCAGCAGTGAATTCCACCATTCTGTCTTCCAGGTCACTTATTCGTTCTTCTGACTCAGTTATTCTCCTATTGATTCTTTCTAGTATATTTTTCATTTCAATTTTTGTATTGTTCACTTCTGTTTGTTCTTCAGTTCTTCTAGATCTCTGTTAAACACTTCTTGCATCTTCTTGATCTTTGCCTCCATCCTTTTTCCAAGGTCCTGGATCATGTTCACTATTAGTATTCTGAATTATTTTTCTGGAAGGTTGCCTAGCTCTACTTCATTTAGTTGTGTTTCTAGGGTTTTATCTTGTTCTTTCATCTGGTACATAGCTCTCTGCCTTTTCATCTTGTCTATCTTTCTGTGAATGTGGTTTTTGTTCCACAGGCTGCAGGGTTGTAGTTCTTCTTGCTTCTGCTGTCTGCCCTCTGGTGGATGAGGCTGTCTAAGAGGCTTGTGCTAGTTTCCTGATGGGAGGGACTGGTGGTGAGTAGTGCTGGTTGTTGCTCTGCTGGGCAGAGCTCAGTAAAACTTTAATCCGAGCTAAGCAGAATGTTTCTTTTGGAGACATCTTGAGTCAGGTTTTTGTGGTCATACTTTCCGCACAGATAGAAAATGCTTTGTCAGACATGGGTCCTGCTTCCCTGAGTTTTGCCACACATTTACTCTAAGCGTGTTAGTGGAGAGCGAGTTGGACTGAAGGCACCTCTAGCCTCATGCAAGCTGTACCAGCAAAGAATTCCCATCTGTGGAACTAAGTGCTGGTGAATTTTAATAACTATGAGACAAGTCAAGTCTTTTACTAGCTTAGGGTAAACAATGTGTTAATCTCAAACCTGGTAAGTTTTCATGTAAGACATTGACTTAGCCCTGCATTTTGAGAATCTTGTGTAGAGTTTCATGGGAGTACCTAGCAGACTAGTGTGTCCACATTTGGGGGCAGTTTTAAGAGTTTTCCTTGAACACAAGGAAAGCTATGTTTTGTGTTTATTCTAATGTGATACTGCTCCACCTACCTTCTGATTACATTCACCCAAGGTGCCATTAGAATAGTGATTTTCAGGACCCATACCTACAGGTTCTGGTTATACTGTTGTAGGAATGGGGTCTAGATGTGTGTTTATTTTGTTTGAATGTTTCCCAGGTGATTCTACTGTGCAGTCAGGGTTGAGAGCTCCTCTCTATTGTTTTTCTGTGGCTGCTTTCACAAATTACAGCAAACTTGGTGTTTGTCTTAGTGGCTTTGGGCTGTTATAACAAATACTACAACAGGGCAGATTTATTTCTCACAATTTGGAGGCTGGGAAGACCAAGATCAAGGCACTGGCAGATTTGGTGTCGGGAAGAGCTAGCTTTCTGTTTTGCAGACAGTGCCCTCTAGTTGTAACTTCCTGTGGCAGGGGGTTGAGGAAATTTTATTGGGTCTCTTTTAATAAGGACACTAATCCCATTCATGAAGCCTCCACCCTCAGGACCTAATCACTTCCCAGTGGCCCCACCTGCTAATACTATAACCTCTGGGGTAGTATTTTAATAGGAATTTTGGTGGGATGGAAACCTTCACACAATAACTGTCTAAAACAACACACCTGTATTCTTTTAGTTTTGGAGGTCAGATTCTGAAATCAAATTACAGGCAGGTCCACGCTACCTCCAGATGTACTGGCAGAGAATCAGTTTGTTTTTTCCAGCTTCCAGAGCTGCCTTCTTTGGCCTGCGGCCCCTTCCTACATCCTCAAAACCAATACCATAGCATGTTGCATCAGTGGTCATATTGCCTTCTGCTGTAGTCAAGTCTTCCTCTGCCTTCTTCTTGTGAGGATTAAATGTGCTTACATTCAGGGCCCCACCTGGTTGGGGGGGGATAAACTCCCCATCCGAAATCTCATCTTCAAACATCTTTTACTTATAAGACAACATTCACAGTTTGCAAGTATTAGGACTCAGATATCTCTGGAGGCCGTTATACATCCTCCACAAACAGCAGTACAAATGCAGATCCTTGGACCCCACCTGAGACCTATTGATTCAGAATCTGCACTTTAACGAGATCATCATGTGATTCACCTGCACACAAATATTTGAGAAGCATGGTTCTATGGAATACTACCCAAGGATTCTCCAATAATTGAATTCTCATCAAATACAGATGCAAAGTATTTTCCTTTGGACACTTTTTAGGTGGCAGTGGATGATCAGAGACTGATCATTTTCCTGAACACCATGAATTGTGCTCATCTAAATGTTAGTAGTCTGCAGAATTCTCAATGAAGCCACAAACCCTAAGCACCAGGCTGGATGCCAGATGTCCTGTTTTTTTCTGATAGTTCCACATAAGACTTGCCACTGTGACATGCAATATTTCAATTTTTAAAAAGTTGTGCAAGGGTGGTGCATGTTTTAAACCTAAGTGGCTGCCCAGCTAATATGAGTTTTACTACCCCAAACAGGTTTTTTTGGGCTACAAGTCATGAATCAGCGTGGGTAACTTTCTCAATGCGATCCATACTTAAGGCAATTTGGTCACTTTCTGCAGGTTTACAAGCCAGAGGGAAGGAAAAATAGTTTATTGACCACACTGAGGTTAGCCCTTTTTCAAAAGTTAATTTCCTAGAAGGCAAGCAGAAAATACCTAGTTAATTAAAATAAAATAAAAAAATGGCTTCTGGGAATCAGCAATGACTGAAATCTGAATAATGACAAAGTTTGGACAACTAAGGAAAGGACTCGTCAAATGCCCTAACAGTCCACAGGAGGGCAGGAGTGCTATGATTATAAAGGCTGACCACTTCATTCTAGGGTAACCTTTTCTGGATAAGCCCAGAAATGATGAAAGCAATGCAGCTTAGAAAAAAAAAAAAAATCTGTGTACACCTCCTCAATTTTACATTGTTTCTGAAAGTCAATAGGCTATGTTAAATCCTGTTCTTGAGTACAAATATATAGATTTTTAGTATGCAAAATTATTCACTCTAGGTTACAATATTAATTGTCAAGAATTACTAAGTTTTAGAATACCAGAGTTGACTATTTCCCTTAAAACTAGAATATTCTTTTAACAATTTAAATTTAAATTACTGCCTACCCCAGCCGTCTCCAGAATTCTTGTAGAGGACTTCTGTTATTCACCTTAAAAGCTCTCCTCGTGTATTTAATGTCAATTTTAAAAATATACTATAGTCTCAAGTTAAAGACAAAATTTGATAAAATACATTCTTTAATTATAGTCAAACTAATTTTCATCCACTGTGGATATTAGAAAGATTACTTCTGTTTTTCTGTTTTGTTTTGTTTTGTTTTTAAAACCACAGATAGCTTCCTTTGGTTAGGCAGGCAACAAGACCTTAATTCAAGTTTTAGATATTTTCTGATTTCTTTAATAAGCTGAATTATAAAACCACAATTTTATTCTGTAAGTCTAAGCATTTACCTTATGTCTTTATAAGTTCATATGTAGAAGTGGATTCTGGGGCTTGAGAACCACTAATGTAGGTGTTCTCACACTTAACTACATATTAGAATCATTTGGGAAGCTTTAAAGAATAATGATGTCCAGGCCACACCCCAGGTCAAGGACACGACAAATCTCTGGGTGGTGGGACCCAGGCATCAGTAAAACTCCCCAAGTTATTCCAGTGCACAGCTATGGTTCAGAAACACTGAGGTCTGATCTCATGGTTTAGCAATGTGATTTAGTTCAAAGAGAGCAATAATTTTTTTGCATGAATTAAAAACAAACTCTATTATTAGTTACACACAAAAACATGCTATGCTTTCATGGTTGGCACTTAGGTTTTTAATTACTCAGTCACACCCATGCATTAAAGTGATGTGGAAGATATGTCTTCTACCAAACACATGTACATAGATACTTAAATGTGGTTCCTTCAAAGCCAGGTAATTACAAGGGCTATGAGAGTTGGGCAGAAATCAGGAAGTGCTGCATGGAATGGGCTCTGTGAGCTGGGCCTTGAAAGATGCCCAGAATCAGACAGGACTGGAGGTGCTTCACGTAACAGTGAGCTAGGAATGCAGCAGAGAGCAGGGGTCAGTTGGTTTAGTTTGACTGAGAGCAAGTTATCTGAAATGTAGCAGAAAGAGAAGGCTTAGGAAGAAAAGTTGGGATTTAATGGTACAAAGCCTTCAAGTACCATGAAAGAAATTTGAACTTCATGCTGTAGGTAATGTGTTGGGACTGAACACATTTGAGCAGGGGAGGCACATGACAGGCTGGGAGGGGAGGAGCCTGGACATACTTCAGGCTCTGAGACATGAGGGGCAGGAGTGGTGATTGTGGGAGGGGAATGCTTACAGAAGGTGGGTCCCAATTTGAAGCATATTTTGATTTGAGATAAAACACACTGGAAATAAATGCATCATCACAAATATAACTTCTCCAAAAGGACATTTTTTAAAAAATAGATTTGAAGATCCATTTCTCAAAAAATGAACAAATCAGACATGAGACTTCTTATTCCACTGGGGATACATTCTTGCAGTTTTAAGAAACCTTTAAATTCAAATATACATTTTCCCTCTCATTTAAACAAATTTTCCTAGAGAAACAGTTTTCTCATATATGTAGGTGATTGACAAATTATTTGATGAATAGAACATAGTTTATATTTACACAGATCTATAAATCTCACATATACATATATTAAATTGGAAACACTTAATTTGAAGCAGAAACAACTATAAAAGTCAATTTGTTTTGGTAAGCATAAAACTTCTGTTTGAAAAATTCCTCAATCAGGGTTAAAAGATAAATAGTATAGTCATCCCTTGCTTCTAAGCAAGTGCTACATTCTTGAAAAGGATGTGAAAATGGGTATAGTGAAACTTAAACTCTATATTTAATTCAGAATTCCTGTTTATTTCTGCTCAAAGTTATCTACCTAAAGTTCCTCAACAGGGATTACAAAAGGAAGGACCATTTACAGGGCCTTATAAACATGTCCTTAGAGAGTAAAACAATATTTACTCTGGTCCACGCTTAATTCCTCATTCACATCCTTCTCAAGGCAACATTTCTTTGGCCCAAGTTGTGCTACTAACTATAAAAGTTTGAAACAAACCTGTAAAAATTTAATTTGAGTTAGAGAGGCAGTCCGTCCTCTCTGGCTGCTGGCTCATTTGAAGGAGGCCCTGCCTGGTGTGAGGACAGAGAAGAGGGTTGGGATCTGTCCCACCTGAGCGTCAAGAGCTACTGAGTTCTTTCTTCTTCCTGTCCCTTTGCATGACCTACAGCAAATCCAGAGAGTTAAGTTTGCTTTTCTGAAATACGGGGCTTCATTTTTACTCTGCCCTTTGCAGATGAGGTGAGGAGCCCACAAAGACTCAGATTCTGTTGCAACTTGAGGTTATCTGATGAATTTATTCCCTACAAGCTGCCTATATTCAGATGACATGTTTAAAGTAAGACATCTCTTTATTCAAGTGGGGAGAGAAAACCACCTATAGCCAGAATTTAGGGTGGACTCTAATTCTCTTAAAGAATGGAATTCTTTTTAAGAAAACTACAAGCCCACAGTGTTCACTTTGTCCTGAGCTGGCATTCCTGCTATGGGTGTTAGAGCCCTCTAACTTTGTACAGAAGCATGCAACTGATGCTGAATTCTTCTGGATTTCTTAGACTGGTTTATTGTTATTAAAAGGGGTGAAGAACAAATGCCAGACAAACTTTATAGTGTCTCTAAATCACCAGGAAGTTACAAATAATTTTTAAAAATAGAATTTTATCCTATTACTCTGAGAACATTTTCTGGTAATATTCTTGTTAGGGAAGTCAAACTTGTTCAAATCCCAAATGCGCAGTGTCTTTCTTTTTACTAAGGGCTGAAGTAGTGTACACATAGAATAATAATTTTAAAAGTTTGAATTATTGCAAGAATTACCAAAATGTGACAAGGAGACTGAAATGAACAAACGCTGCTGGGAAAATGGTGTCAATAAACTTGCTGATGCAGGGTTGCCACAAACCTTCAATCTGTAAAAAACGCAATATCTGCAAAGTGCAACAAAGTGAAGAACAAGAAAACTGAGGTATGCCTGTATAACACTGTATAAGTTTAAGGTGTACAGCATGATTTGATAATGTATACATTGTGAAATGATTACCACAATAAATTTCTTAACATCCATCACCTCTCATAGTTACCAAAAGTTTTCCTCTTCTTCTTCATGATTAGAAAATTGAAGACCTGCTCTCTTAGCAATTTGCCAATGCAGTCTTCCTTGATATCCGAGGAGGATTGGTTCCAGATTCCCACCCCCTTCCCCTGCAAACAAAAATCTGAATGCTCAAGTCCTTTATATTATATGGCATAGCACAGGCGGCCCTCTGTATCCATAGATGCTGATGCAGAACCATCAGATAGAGTGTCAGCTGTATACAATAAAGCATTACTAATTATTGTCACTATGCTGTACATTATATCCCAGTATTCATTTACCTTATATCTAGAATTTTGTACCTTTTGACACCCTTCACCCAATTCCCCCATCATCCCCACCCCCTGCCTCTGGCAACCAGAAATCTGATTTCTTTTTCTGTGAGTGTGGACTTTTGGATTCCATATATAAGTGAGGTCATTCAGTATTTGTCTCTTTCTGTATGGCTTATTCACTTAGCATAATGTCCTCAAGTTCCATAAGTGTTTTTGCAAATGGCAGGATTTCCTTCTTTTTCATGGCTGAATTGTATTCCACTGTATGTTGTGCATATGTGTATGTATATACATTTGCGTGTATGTGTGTGCATATATATATATATATATATATATATATATATACCTATATATATCTCACATTTTCTTTATCCGTTCATCCATCACTGAACACTTAGGTTCCTTCCATGTCGTGGTTATTGTAAATAATGCTGCAATACAC
This sequence comes from Balaenoptera musculus, assembly GCF_009873245.2. NCBI lineage: Eukaryota > Metazoa > Chordata > Mammalia > Artiodactyla > Balaenopteridae > Balaenoptera > Balaenoptera musculus. The sequence continues at coordinate 149,587,024 of NC_045785.1, forward strand.
AGGGAGGTGCAGTTATCTCTTCATAGGGTAATTTTGTTTCCTTTGGATATATACCTATTGTGGAATTGCTGAATCATATGGTGGCACTATTTTTAATTTTTTGAGGAACCTGCATACTGTTTTCCATATTTACTGTAGATCTTAACATATTAATAGAATCAAAAGATAAACTGACACATGGGTTTGTGGAAAATAATTAGTGCTTCTGCACTGATGGACTGGTTGGTCTTTTCTGGTGAGTAGTGGGTCCAGCACCAACTTCCTTTTTCCTACAAGGAAAGACAAAAAGATAGTATCAGAGGTGAACATAATTAAGTACAGAAATTAAACTCCACAAGCACATTTACAAAATGGACAGTGAAAAAAATGTATTTATAGCAGTAAGAGTCACTGAACTAGGAAATAAATGATTCTTTTAAAGTAATTTCAAATGTTCAATTAGTCTCACTCCAGGAACCCTTTTTCTATCCCTGTATTATATTTCTGATTCCCTCCAAAACAAGAAATAGAGTAGTCTCATATACTTAGTAAATATTCCCTTATTTTAGTTTAGGGCCATTGAGAAAGACTAGAGAGAAGTACATGTTTTCCCTAAAATACAATTTTAATTCTGGCTCTGAGATTAAACCTTTAAGAAGGTAACAATTCCAGTGGCGTTCAAGTTCAGTAATGCCTCATTTACCCCTCACTGTCAAGAAAATCATGTGTTCTGGTTAGAGAGTCTCCTAAGTAACTGAAACTCACATCACACTTTTTTTTTGTAACAACAGACAGCTTTCTAAAATCTATTACTCAAGTCCAGCATTGTCCATAGAAATATAATGCGAGTCACACAGGTAATTTTGAATTTTGTAGAAGCTACATTAAAAAAAGGAAAAGAAGTAGGAAAATTAGTTTTAAATATTTTTTACTTAACCCAATATTCATGGATTGTACATTCCTTTGCACTAAGTCTTTGAATCTGGTGTGTAATTTGCACTCAAGCTCATTTTACATAGGATGAGCCACTTTTGACTTCCTCAGCAGCCAATCAGGGCTACTGACTCTACAGCCAGAGAATGCGGTTCCAGTTCCTACTTAGGAAACTGACTACAATAGACAGACTACAACCAAATGGGGACCAGTCAGTTATTTACAGTATGCCTGCCCCAGCAAACACTTCAGGGTGGGTGCCTACCCCATGTAAGAGCTAACTGTGTTAATTTTGCAGACTTTCATATTTCTCTTGGTGAGGGAGGCATCACTATGAACCAGCACTGTCACAGCACAATACTTGTTATATAGCAGTTTCCTTAAGGATATTGTGGAGAGTGATTCAATATTTAGGCCTATCACTGAATCTTCTAAGACTACTATATTTTTCTATCTTGAAGCAATACTTTTTTTTTTCTAGTAGTAATGGAATCTTTTTTTTAAAAAAATAGAATTAAAAATTGAAATCCAATATATGAGAAAGATAAATAAGCATTAATATAAACTTAAAGAAACATTCATTTGATATAACAATGAAGCTCTTTGAAGATGATTAAAATGTGGAAGTGAATTACTAATTATAGTTATATTACCTTCAGCATTCATTAAGTTAACTTCAAGTATTTACAGAAAACTTGAAGCTCATGGCCTTCTGAAAACTACTTTTCTGGTTGGCTTTATCCTCAAAGGAATTCTTAGAGAACCAAGCAGATACGTAGGGCTGGGTAGGCCCACACTGCCATTCTAGTTGTTATGTTTGTCTTCCCCTTTGCCCTGTGATCAAAGACACCACTTTGCTTTTACAAAGAGACTGCCCTTCTTATTGGCCTTTGTAGAATCTGTTCCCAAACTCGTGACTGTAACCTAGGGTAGTGCCTCACATTATAAGTGGTGGGAAACATATCTCCTCTTCCCAGGTTTGCAGACACACCTTCTGGCACAAAAGAGGAACTTCCAAACACACACAAAAAAAATCATAAGAGAATACTAGAATAATTATATGTGACAAATTGGACAACCCAGAAGAAATGAACAAGTTTCTAGAAACATATAGCCCACCAAAACTGAATGAAGAAGAAATAGATAATTTGAACAGACATATAGCTAGAAGTGAAATAGAATTGGTAATTTAAAAACTCCCTGCAAACAAAAGTCCAGGACTGTATGGTTTCACTTGGGAATTCTACCAAACATACAAAGAACTTATACAGATCCAGAACACTCCCAAAGTCATTCTATGAAGCCACCATCACCCTGATACCAAAACCAGACAAAGACACTACCAAAAAAGAACATTACAGGCCAATATCTTTTTGAATATAGATACAAAAATTCTCAACACAGTATTAGCAACCAAATTCAACACATAAAAAATCATACACCACGACCAAGTTGGATTCTCCCCAGGGACACAAGGATGGTTCAACATACGCAAATCATTCAATGCAACACACCACATCAACAAAAGAAGTGGAAAAGAACCACATGATCATCTCACTACATGCAGAAAAAGCATTTGATAAAATTCAACATCCATTCATGATAAAAACTCTTACCAAAGTGGGTATAGAGGGAACATATCTCAACTTAATAAAAGCTATTTATGACAAACCTACAGCCAACATAATACTCAGTGGTGAAAAGTTGAAAGCCTTCTCACTAAAATCTGGAACATTACAAGGATGCCCACTCTCACCATTTCTATTCAATATAGTATTGGAAGTCCTAGCCACAGCAATCATACAGGAAAATAAAATGTATCCTAATTGGAAAGGAAGTGGTAAAACTGTCATTATATGTAGATAACAGGGACTATATATATAGAAAACCCTAAAGAGTCCACACAAAAAGTACTAGAACTGATAAACAAATTTAGCAAGGTCGCAGGATACAAGATTCACATACAAAAATCTGTTGCATTTCTTTACACTAACAATGAAATATCAGAAAGGGAAAGTAAAAAAAAAAAAATCCCTTTTAAAATTGCATCAAAAGGAATAAAATAATTAGAAATAAATCTGACCTAGTAGGTAAAAGAATTATATGCTGAGAGCTATAAAACATTGATAAGGGAAATTGATGATGATTTAAAGAAATGAAAAGATACTCCATGCTCTTGAAATGGAAGAATCACTATTGTTAAAATGGCCATACTACCCAAGGCAACCTACAGATTTAATGTGATACTTATCAAATTACCCATGATATTTTTCACAGAACTAGAACAAATAATCCTAAAATTTATATGGAACCATAAAATACCCAGAATTTCCAAAGCAATCCTGAGGAAAAAGAACAAACCTGGAAGCATAACCCTCCCAGAATTCAGACAATACTACAAAGCTATAGCAATCAAACAGCATGTATTGGCACAAAAACAGATATATGGATCAACAGAACAGAATAGAGAGCCCAGAAATAAACCACACACTATGGTCAATCTTTGACAAAGAAGGTAATAATATTCAATGAAGAAAAGACAATCTCTTTGGCAAGTGGTGGGTGTTTGGAAAGCTGGACAGTCACATGTAAATCAATGAAGCTAGAACACTCCTTTACACCATACACAAAAATAAACTCAAAATGGCTTAAAGGCTTAAATATAAGACATTACACCATAAAACTCCTAGCAGAGAACATAGGAAAAATGTTCTCTGACATAAATTGTGCCAATGTTTTCTTAGGTCAGTCTCCCAAGGCAATATGAATAAAAGCAAAAATAAACAAATGGGACCTAATCAAAGTTATAAGCTTTTGCACAGTAAAGGAAACCAGGGCTTCCCTGGTGGCGCAGTGGTTGAGAGTCTGCCTGCCAATGCAGGGGACACGGGTTCGGGCCCTGGTCTGGGAGGATCCCACATGCTGTGGAGTAACTGGGCCCGTGGGCCACGGCTGCTGAGCCTGCGCATCTGGAGCCTGTGCTCTGCAACGGTAGAGGCCGCGAGAGTGAGAGGCCTGCGCACCGTGATGAAGAGTGGCCCCCACTTGCCGCGGCTGGAGGGAGCCCTCGCACAGAGGCGAAGACCCAACACAGCCATAAAATAAATAAATTAATTAATTAATTAAATAGCTTTACAAAAAAAAAAGCAAAATGATTAAAAAAAAAAAAAAGAAAAGGAAACCATAAACAAAATGAAAAGACAACCTATGGAATGGGAGAAGATATTTGCAAATGATGTGACTCACAAGGGATTAAATTCCAATATATACAAACATCTCATACAACTCAATAACAAACAAACAGTGCAATCAAAAAATGGGCAGAAGACCTAAATAGACATTTCCCAAAGAAGACATATAGATGGCCAATAGGCACATGAAAAGATGCTCAACATCGCTAATTATCAGAGAAACGCAAATCAAAACTCCAATAAGGTATCACCTCACACTGGTCAGAATGGTCATCATCAAAAAATCTATACATAATAAATGCTGGAGAGTTGTGAAGAAAAAGAAACCCTCCTACACTGTTGGTGGGGATGTAAATTGGTGCAACCACTATGGAGAACAACATGGAGGTTCCTTAAAAAACTAAAAATAGAGTTTCCATATGACCCAGCAATGCCACTCCTGGGCATATAACCAGAAAAAACTCTAATTCAAAAAGATATATGCACCCCAATGTTCACAGCAGCACTATTTACAATAGCAAAGACATGGAAGCAACCTAAATGTCCATCAACAGATGAATGGATAAAGAAGATGTGGTATATATATACACAATGAAATACTACTCAGCCATAAAAAAGAATGAAATAATGCCATTTGCCACAACATGGATGGACCTAGAGATTATCACACTAAGTGAAGTAAGACAGAGAAAGACAAATATCATATGATATCACTTAAGTGTGGTATCTAAAATATGGTACAAATGAACTTACGTACAGTACAGAAACAGACACACAGACAGGAAACAAACTTATGGTTACCAAAGAGGAAATGGAGGGAGGGATAAATTAGGAGTTTGAGATTAGTACATATAAACAACTATACATAAAATAGAAAAACAACAATGTCCAAATCTTTGGTACAGGGAACTATATTCAATACCTTGTAATAACATATAATGGAAAAGAATATGAAAAATAATACATAATTGTATAACTGAATCACTTTACTGTACAGCAGAAATTAACACAACATTGTAAATCAAGGATACTTCAATCAGCACTCCCTCTTGCGAGAGCACTGGAATCACAACTAACTGCTGAACAATCATCAACAGGAAGACACTGGAACTCATCAAAAAAGACATCCCACACCCAAAGAAAAAGGAGACCCACAATGAGATGGTAGGAGGGGCACAATCACAAAAAAATCAAATCCCATAACCGCTGGGAGGGTGACTCACAAACAGGAGAACAATTATACCACAGAAGTACACCCACTGGAGTGAAGGTCCTGAGCCCCACGTCAGGCTTCCCAACCTGGGGGTCTGGCGATGGGAGGAGGAATTCCCAGAGAATCAAACTTTGAAGGCTAGTGGGATTTGATTGCAGGACTTTGACAGGACTGGGGGAAACAGAGACTCCACACTAGAAGGGCACACACAAAGTAGTGTGTGCATCAGGACACAGAGGGAAGGAGCAGTGACCCCATAGGAGATTGAACCAGACCTACATGCTAGTGTTGGAGGGTCTCCTGCAGAGGGGAGCTGGCTGTGGATCACTGCAGGGACAAGGACACTGGCAGCAGAAGTTCTGGGAAGTTCTACTTGGCATGAGCCCTCCAGGAGTCCACCATTAGCCCCACCAAAGACCCTGTAGCCTCCAGTGCTAGGTCAAACAACCAACGGGGAGGAAACTCAGCCTCACCCATCAGCAGAAAAGCAGATTAAAGTTTTACTGAGCTCTGCCCACCAGAGCAACACCCAGCTCTACCCACCAACAGTCCCTCCAATCAGAAAGACTGCACAAGCCTCTTAGATAGCCTCATCCACCAGAGGCAGACAGCAGAAGCAAGAAGAACTACAGTCCTGCAGTCTGTGGAACAAAAACCACATTCACAGAAAGATAGACAAAATGAAAAGGCAGAGGACTATATACCAGATTAAGGACCAAGATAAAATCCCAGAGAAACAATTAAATGAAGTGGAGATAGGAAACCTTCCAGAAAAAGAATTCAGAATAATGATAGTGAAGATGATCCAGGACCTCGGAAATATAAGGGAGGCAAAAATCGAGAAGATGCAAGAAATGTTTAACAGAGACCTAGAAGAATTAAAGAACAAACAAACAGAGATGAACAATACAATAACTGAAATGAAAACTACACTAGAAGGAATCAATAGCAGAATAACTGAGGCAGAAGAACGGATAAGTGACCTGGAAGACAGAATGGTGGACTTCACTGCTGCAAAACAGAATAGAGAAAAAAGAATGAAAAGAAATGAAGACAGCCTAAGAGACCTCTGGGACAACATTAAACGAAACAATATTCGCATAATAGGGGTCTCAGAAGGAGAAGAGAGAGAGAAAGGACCAGAGAAAATATTTGAAGAGATTATAGTTGAAAACTTCCCTAACATGGGAAAGGAAATAGCCACCCAAGTCCAGGAAGTGCAGAGAGTCCTATACAGGATCAACCAAAGGAGAAACACACCGAGACACATAGTAATCAAACTGGCAAAAATTAAAGACAAAGAAAGATTATTGAAAGCAGCAAGGGAAGAATGACAACATACAAGGCAACTCCCATAAGGTTAACAGCTGATTTCTCAGCAGAAACTCTACAAGCCAGAAGGGAGTGGCATGATATATTTAAGGTGATGAAAGGGAGGAACCTACAACCAAGATTACTCTCACCAGCAAGGACCTCATTCACATTTGATGGAGAAACCAAAAGCTTTACAGACAAGCAAAAGCTAAGAGAATTCAGCACCACCAAACCAGCTCTACAACAAATGCTAAAGGAACTTCTCAAAGTGGGAAACACAAGACCAGAAAAGGACCTACAAAAACAAACCCCAAACAATTAAGAAAATGGTAACATCAACATACATATTGATAATTACCTTAAATGTGAATGGTTAAATGCTCCAAAAAAAGATACAAGCTTGCTGAATGGATACAAAAACAAGACCCATATATATGTTGTCTACAAGAGACCGACTTCAGACCTAGGGACACATACAGACTGAAAGTGAGGGCATTGAAAAAGATATTCTGTGCAAATGGAAATCAAAAGAAAGCTGGAGTAGGAATACTCATATCAGATAAAATAGAGTTTAAAACAAAGAATGTTACAAGAGACAAGGAAGGACACTACGTAATGATCAAGGGATCAATCCAAGAAGAAGATATTACAATTATAAATATATATACACCCAACATAGGAGCACCTCAATACATAAGGCAACTGCTAACAGCTATAAAAGAGGAAATCGACAGTAACACAATAATAGTGGGGGACTTTAACAGCTCACTTACATCAAAGGACAGTTCATACAAACAGAAAATTAATAAGGAAATAGAAGCTTTAAATGACACAATAGACCAGATAGATTAAATTGATATTTTTAGGACATTCCATCCTAAACAGCAGATTACACTTTCTTCTCAAGTGCGCAGGGAACATTCTCCAGGATAGATCACATCTTGGGTAACATATCAGGCCTCAGTAAATTTAAGAAAATTGAAATCATATCAAGCACCTTTTCTGACCACAAAGCTATGAGATTAGAAATCAATTACAGGGAAAAAAAGGTAAAAAATTCCAACACATGGAGGCTAAACAATACGTTACTAAATATGCAAGAGATCACTGAAGAAATCAAAGAGGAAATAAAAAATACCTAGAGACAAATGACAATGAAAACACGATGCTCCAAAACCTATGGGCTGCAGCAAAAGCAGTTCAAAGAGGGAAATTAACAGCTATACAAACCTACCTCAAGAAACAAGAAAAATCTCAAATAAACAATCTAACCTTACACCTAAAGGAACTAGAGAAAGAAGAACAAACAAAAGCCAAAGTTAGCAGAAGAAAAGAAATCATAAAGATCAGAGCAGAAATAAATGAAATAGAAACAAAGAAAACAATAGCAAAGATCAAGAAAACGAAAAGCTGGTTCTTTGAGAAGATAAAAAAAATTGATAAACCATTCGCCAGACACATCAAGAAAAAGAGGGAGAGGACTCAAATCAATAAAATTAGAAATGAAAAAAGTGAAATTACAACAGACACCCCAGAAATACAAAGCATCCTAAGAGACTACTACAAACAACTCTATGCCAATAAAATGGACAACCTGGAAGAAATGCACAAATTCGTAGAAAGGTATAACCTCCCAAGCCTGAACCAGGAAGAAATAGAAAATATGAACAGACCAATCACAAGTAATGAAATTGAAAATGTGATTAAAAACCTTCCAACAAAAAAAAAGTCCAGGACCAGACGGCTTCACAGGGGAATTCTATCAAACATTTAGAGACGAGCTAACACCCATCCTTCTCAAACTCTTCCAGAAAATTGCAGAGGAAGGAACACTCCCAAACTCATTCTATGAGGCCACCATCACATGATACCAAAACCAGATAAAGATACTACAAAAAAGAAAATTACAGACCAATATCACTGATGGATATAGATGCAAAAATCCCCAACAAAATACTAGCAAACAGAATCCAACAACACATTAAAGGATCATACACCATGATCAAGTGGGATTTATCCCAGGGATGCAAGGATTCTTCAATATACACAAATCAATCAATGTGATACACCACATTAAGAAATTGAAGAATAAAAACCATATGATCATCTCAATAGATGCAGAAAAAGGTTTTGACAAAATTCAACACCAATTTATGATAAAAACTCTCCAGGAAGTGGGCATAGAGGGAACCTACTTCAACATAATAAAGGTCATGTATGAGAAACCCACAGCAAACATCATTCTCAATGGTGAAAAACTGAAAGCATTTCCCCTAAGACCAGGAACAAGACAAGGATGTCCACTCTCCGCACTATTAGTCAACATAGTTTTGGAAGTCCTAGACATGGCAATCAGAGAAGAAAAAGAAATAAAAGGAATACAAATTGGAAAAGAAGAAGGAAAACTGTCACCGTTTGCAGATGACATGATACTATACATAGAGAATCCTAAAGATGCCACCAGAAAACTACTAGAGTTAATCAATGAATTTGGTAAAGTTGCAGGATACAAAATTCATGCACAGAAATCTCTTGCATTCCTATATACTAATGATGAAAAATCTGAAACAGAAATTAAGGAAACACTCTCATTTACCATTGGAACAAAAAGAATAAAATACCTAGGAATAAACCTACCTCAGGAGACAAAAGACCTGTATGCAGAAAACTATAAGACACTGATGAAAGAAATTAAAGATGATACCAACATATGGAGAGATATACCATGTTCTTGGATGGGAAGAATCAATATTGTGAAAATGACTATACTACCCAAAGCAATCCACAGATTCAATGCAAACCCTATCAAATTACCAATAGCATTTTTTACAGAACTAGAACAAAAAATATTAAAATTTGTATGGAGACACAAAAGACCCCAAATAGCCAAAGCGGTCTTGAGGGAAAAAAGCGGAGCTGGAGGAATCAGACTCCCTGACTTCAGACTATACTACAAAGCTACAGTAATCAAGACAATATGGTACTGGTACAAAACAGAAATATAGATCAATGGAACAAGATAGAAAGCCCAGAGATAAACCCACACACCTATGGTCAACTAATCTATGACAAAGGAGGCAAGGATATACAATGGAGAAAAGACAGTCTCTTCAATAAGTGGTGCTGGGAAAACTGGATAGCTACATGTAAAAGAATGAAATTAGAACACTCCCTAACACCATACACAAAAATAAACTCAAAATGGATTAGATACCTAAATGTAAGAACAGACACTATAAAAGTCTTAGAGGAAAAGATAGGAAGAACACTCTTTAACATAAATCACAGCCACATCTTTTTGTCCCACCTCCTACAGTAATGGAAATAAAAACAAAAATAAACAAATGGGACCTAATGAAACTTAAAAGCTTTTGCACAGCAAAGGAAACCATACACAAGACGAAAAGACAACCCTCAGAATGGGAGAAAATATTTGCAAACGAATCAACGAACAAAGGATTAATCTCCAAAATAGATAAACAGCTCATGCAGCTCAATATTAAAAAAACAAACAACTCAGTCCAAAAATGGGCAGAAGACCTAAATAGACATTTCTCCAAAGAAGACACACAGATGGCCAAGAAGCACATGAAAAGCTGCTCAACATCACTAATTATTAGGGAAATGCAAATCAAAACTACAATGAGGTATCACCTCACACCTGTTAGAATGGGCATCATCAGAAAATCTACAAACAACAACTGCCGGAGAGGGTGTGGATAAAAGGGGACCCTCTTGCACTGTTGATGGGAATGTAAATTGATACAGCCACTCTGGAGAACAGTATGGAGGTTCCTTAAAAAACCTAAAAGTAGAATTACCATATGACCCAGCAATCCCACTACTGGGCATATACCCAGATAAAACCATAATTCAGAAAGACACATGCACCCCAATTGTCTCTGCAATGCTATTTACAATAGCCACGTCATGGAAGCAACCTAAATGCCCATTGACAGACGAGTGGATAAAGAAGATGTGGTACATATATACAATGGAATATTACTCAGACATAAAAAAGAATGAAATTGGGTCATTTGTAGAAACATGGATGGACCTACAGAATGTCTTACAGAGTGAAGTAAGTCAGAAAGAGGAAAACAAATATCATGTATTAACGCATATATGTGGAATCTAGGAAAATGGTACTGATGAACCAGTTTGCAAGACAGAAATAGAGACACAGATGTAGAGAACAAAAGTATGGACACCAAGGGGTGAAAGTGTGGGGGGCTGTGGTGCTGGTGGGATGAATCGGTAGATTGAGATTGACCTTTGTACAGTAATATGTATAAAATAGACAAATAATAAGAACCTGCTGTATAAGAAAAAATGAGTCAAGAAAAAAACGAATACTTCAGTCAAAAAGAGGAACTTCCAATTCATTTCATTCAAAGACAGAAGGTTGAGCAGGTTAAATGGCTTAAGACAATAAATTTCATAATTTTTCAAAATCTGAGTATATTTTTTGTTGGTTTCTCTTTCATATGTCAAAAATATCCTGGTCAAGGGAAGAGATAAATGCCTTTACAGAATTAATATTTACAAGTTGAAATTGAATTTCTTTAAAAAATTAAGTAAAATGTATTTTGTCTTCTGTCAAAGAATAATTTTCCTCTCTGCACTTAAAGTGAACAGATTCTGTGATTATTTCCCATTGGGCTAAAAAATTCCCCCAGCTTCGGATTCACAGCTGTTATAAGGTAGAGAAGCTAGATAGTCTGATAAAAGGATAAGGGGGACATTACATTGTTGGCACCTATGTCAAAGCAAGAGCCTGTCAATGCACATTATTTTACATTAAAACAGGGAAGGTATGAGAAAACCTCAATAATCTAACACAGAGAACAAGAATCCTAGTGTCCTCTTGGATGTCTACTGCCCACTTATCTTAGTTCAGGTTATTGATATCTAAATATTCATTGAATATTTTTCAGAAGAAAGGACATCTCTGAAAAGAAACGTAACAGAAAGCAGATACATTTTAATGATAAAAGCAAACCTTTCTCTCATCTCTTCTAAGAAAGAAATAAAATTTACTTGTCTGTGGCTCTCACCAGTTAGGTATTTGCTGAACAGAGGAAGGGAAAAGGGCTGAATAAAATAGTGACGTCAAACCAAAAGGAAGCAAGAGTGGCATAAAAATGGGATAAAATCAATGATAGAGGATAAGGGAAGTAAGCTGACAATTAGGTTCATAAATTATGGCTCTCCTGATTCTCATTAGGAACTTGAAACAAGAATTTGGTGCAAGAAACTACTTTACCTTTGAGGTCTTATAGATCATCCAGCAGATAAGCAGATTCTATATTTATGTGCAATCTGTTTAACCCTGAAAGGACTTAGCCTCAAGTGAATAATGTAAACTCTTTTTCACAAAATGAGATTGTATGAGAAAAAGTGGTCCTGGCCTCTAGCACCCTAGAATTTGAGGCAATACGCAGAACATGTATTGATTCCATGTAATATTGTCTAAGAAATCGATTTTATAACAAGTCATACATTTTTGGATATATCTTAACTTTTGCATTGAGGACAGTTTCTTTCCATAGCACAGCTGTTTTCACCTGAGGGAAGATCTCTGTAAAACTTATTAGGTGACCTCCTATTTTTCTGGGATGGATCTAAATTTTGTAAATGTGCTCTCTCAATGAATCAAATAATCTTTCTGATTTATTAGTTTCTATGTAAAATGTTTCTGAATAATTCTTTGAATGCTCAAGAATTTGAAAGCCAGGTAGAAAAAAGTTCAAATTAATGTGATGTTTCATTTTTCCCCCCATCATTACACTCTTCAGCACCTAACTGGTAACTATCTACAGTAAATCCAAAAAGCTTCTGTAACATTCATTTAAACAGACAGCTTAAAAATTACAAAGTTTCTGGATCAATCATTATTAATATAACATTAAAAATAGGCTTAAGTTATACCAAATAGTAGTAAATATCCTTTATGGAAGAAAATAAAAATCTATATTTTGTCACGGGTAATAAGTATATAAATTATGGAAATTATTCTAGCAAACTTAGCAAACTCTCACTTATCCAGCAATAATTTAACTGGAGTAAAGAAAATCATGCATTTATGAAAAGAAAATTACTACAAATAAGTGAAAACATTTGTTTTTTTGAAACCACACAGTCCAGACATGCAAAACAGGTTTGAGCAGTAGCAAAGGAGAGGGCAAAGGCTGTGGATTCCAAGTCTGGAAAGTATGGTAGAAGAATTCGTTCAGAAAGGAGATTTGGCTTGCCGCAACTAGAGAAAGCCCGCACACAGCAACGAAGACCCAACGCAGAAGAAAGAAAAAGAAAGAAAAAGAAAGAAAGAAAGAAAGAAAGAAAGAAAGAAAGAAAGAAAGAAAGAAAGAAAGAAAGAAAGAAAGAAGAACGAAGGAGGAGGGAGAAGAAAGAAAGAAGAAGAAAGAAAGAAAGAAAGGAAGGAAGAAGGAAGGAAGGAAGAATTAGGAAAGTCGGTAATGAAGGAAGTAGGAAGAAAGAAAGAAAGACCAGCGAAAGAATCCCCCAGACAGACCTCCACACAAGAAAGAACAAGCAGCATAAAGGATAGAAAGGTGTAGATGGAGCCCATCAGACCCATTGGGATCCTATGTCTATTCTTAGTTGGAGAGCTAAGAACAGAACACTGTAGCAGACTACATTAACCTTGTTGGCCTTTTTTAAATCAAGTATTTTAAATGATGTTTAGTGATCTTAAAAAGTGACTACTACAGTACTTCTGTACTTTGGGATGGAGGCTGCAGTAGGGTAACTGTGTTCCCAAATCATCCTAAATACAAAATTACATCAAATCCATTTTCTATCCATTTTTAACAGCAATTTGGGATTATCTTTGCTCAGTATCCTGCTTCCACAGTTACCCCTAGAAATAGAGAAGTAATTGCGTACACTTTACAGTCTTATAAAGGAGTTTCTAAGGCAACGATAGCCGATTTGGGATATGGGGAAAGATTATGAACATTAAACAGTGTAAAGAATATAATAAAAATCTTTACTTTTTTTAAAGCTTAGTATTACCCCACATCCTTTTTTTTTAAAGCATACATATAGATGAGGAGTCTTTTAAAAATCCAATTATCTTAAAGAGGATAAAAATTTGTCAATAAGATTGATGGTGTTTCTTCAAATTTCAAGAATATGGGCACATCAGTAATAGTCTACTCCTTGGTAGAGCACAGCCCAGGCCCAGCAGCATCATTACTTGGGAGACCATTAGAGATGCATGATATCAGGCTCTGCACCAGACCTAATGAATCAGAATCTGCATAGTCCAGGCCCAGCAGCATCATTACTTGGGATATCATTAGAGATGCAAGATATCAGGCTCTGCACCAGACCTAATGAAGCACAGTCCAGGCCCAGTAGCATCATTACTTAGAAGATCATTAGAGATGCAAGATATCAGGCTCTGCACCAGACCTAATGAACCAGAATCTGCATTTTAACAAGATGCCATGTGATTAATGTACATATTAGAGAAGCGCTGTTCTAAACTTTAAAAAAGAGAGGCATACCTCCCATGCATTAGAGTAACTTCAGCTATTAAAATAATACAGAATTTAAAGGGTCAGAGACGGCTTCAAAGTCTGGAAGTGAAACAATCCACACAAAGAACATAAAATTAAGCCATTCTGTAACACTGAATTTCTAACTGCCCATGTTCCTATCATGAAAAGGATAACATATAATCAAAAAGATTTCCATATACAGTTGATCTTTGCACAACATGAGCTTGAACTATGCGGTCCACTTACACATGGACTTTTTTCAGTAGATAGATAAGTACTACAGTACTGCTGGATCCATGGTTAGTTGAATCTGAAAAGGCAGAACCATGGATTGGCAGTGGAGGCGGGGGAGCAAATGTAAAATTATAAAATTATATGTGGATTTCGACTGAGCCTCTAATCACTGTGTTGTGAAGGGTCAACCGTACTTTATATTTTACCTCAAAGGCAATTATTAATTACCCCTCCCACACTATTTTTTGAAAACAATTTTTTTCTCAAATTATGCTACTGCATATAGGATTAATTATGTTTCATTGGTTAAAGGTTATAATATGTTTCCAAAATATTAAAAAAATTTAATACGGCAATTTTTGGTTTTCTTTACAAAGATAATTTAGATGCTATGTTGTAAAATATGGGCTTTTTCTTAAAATTGAGATATAGTGTTGCCTTAGCTTTAGGTGTACTCAGAATGACTTGATATATGTAAATACTGCACGATGATCACCACAATAAGTCTTGTAAATATCCGGCACCATATATATGTACAAATTTTTTTCTTGTGATAAGAACTTTTTATACTCTCTTAGCAACTTTCAAATATGCAATACAGTATTATTAATGTTAACTATAGTCACCATGCTGTACATTACATCCCCATGACTTATTTTATAACTGGAAGTTTATAACTTTTGACTCCTTTCACGTGATATGCCAAACCCCCAGCCCCTTCCTCTGGCCTCACCAATCTGTTTTATGCATGTATGAGCTTGTCTTTTGCTTTTTAAGATTCCACATATAAGTGATATCATACGGTATTTGTCTTTCTCTATCTGACTTATTTCACTAAGCAAAATGCCCTCAAGGTCCATGTCCATCCATGTTGTTGCAAATGGCAAGATTTCATTCTTTTTTATGGCTGAATAATTCTATTATCTATCATCTATCTATCTATCTATCTATCTATCTATCTATCTATCTATCTATCTATCTATCATCTATCTGTCTATCTAATCTATCTATCTATCACATTTTCTTTATACATTCATCCATCAATGGACACTTAGATTGTTTCCATATCTAGGCTAGTGAATAATGTTGCAATGAATATAGGGGGGCAGATATCTTTTCAAGTTAGTGTTTTTATTTCCTTTGGATAAATACCCAGAAGTGGAATTGCTGAATTGTATGGTAGTTCTATTTTTGATATTTTGAGGAACCTCAATAGTATGAGATGATATAACAATGGGATTTTGATTTGTATTTCCCTGATGATTAGTAATGTTGAGTATCTTTTCATGCACCTGTTGGTGATCTATATGCCTTCTTTGGAAAATGTCCATCTAGATCCTATGCCCATTTTTAATAAAATTGTTTGATTTTTTACTACTGAGTTGTATCAGTTCTTCACATATTTTGGATATTAACCACTTATCAAATATATTATTTGCAATTATTTTCTGCAGTTCAGTAGGTTGCCCTTTCATTTTGTTGATGGTTTCCTTTGCTGTACAGAAGCATTTTTAGTTTGATGTAGTTCACTTGTTTATTTTTTATTTTGTTGCTTTTGCTTTTGGTGTGAAATCCAAAAAAATATCATTGTGAAGATGTATATCAACGAGTTTCTGCTTATGTTTTCTTCTAGGAGTTTTATGATTTCAGGTCTTATGTTCAAGTCTTGAAGCTACTTGGAGTTAATTTTTGTGTATGGTGTAAGATAGCAATCCAGTTTCATTCTTTTGAATGTAGCTGTTCAGTTTTCCCAACACAGTTTATTGAAGAGACTCCTTTCCCCATTATATATTCTTGCCTCCTTTGTTGTAAATTAATTGACTTTATATATGTGGGTTTATTTCTGGGCTCTCTATTCTGTTCCATTGATCTATGTTTTTATGCCAACACTGCATAGGTGTGTGCAGAGAACACTTTCCTCTCTGAACTTCTGAGTAAACCCGGGAGGCTTTGTCTACTTGTCAAGCCTATACTTAGCCCTTGCTCTCCAGCACCTGTAGCTTTTAAAACATCTCTTCCATCACTTTGTTTCTTAGAAATGTGACTAAAGATGTAAAACGCTTCTACACAATTCAGAAGTGATTAAATTGAATAAAATGAGCTAAAAACCAAAAGAGATTTCTAGAGCATTATAATATAGTTTGAAACCACGGAGCATGGTGTCGCCAGCTTTGTTCTTTCTTAAGATTCTTTTGTGGCTTCATATGAAATTTTTAGGATTGTTTGTTCTACTTCTGTGAAAAATGCCATTGGAATTTTGATGGGGATTGCACTGAATCTGTAGATTGCTTTGAGAATATGTTAACAATGTTAATCCTTCCAATCCATGAACATGAAATATCTTTCCATTTATTCATCTTCTTCAATTTATTTAATTAATGAGATAATTTTCCGTGTACAGGTCTTCCAACTCCTTGGTTAAACACAGGTACTTTTCTTTTTGATGTTACTGTAAATGAGACTGTTTTCTTAATTTCTCTTTCTGATAGTTTGTTGTTAGTTAAGAGATGCAACAGATATTTGTATATTGATTTTGTATCCTGTAACATTACTGAATTTGTTTATTAGCTCTATAAGATCTCTGGTAAAATCTTTAAGGTTTTCTACATATAATATCATGTCACCAGCAAATAGTGACAGTTTTACTTTTTCCTTTTTTTTTTTTTTTAATATTTCAGCTTACTTTTTTTTTTTTAACTTTGGGTTTATTTATTTTATTTATCTATTTACTTATGGCTGTGTTGGGTCCTCGTTTCTGTGCGAGGGCTTTCTCTAGCTGCGGCAAGCGGGGGCCACCCTTCATCGCGGTGCGTGGGCCTCTCACCATCGCGGCCTCTCCCGTTGCGGAGCACAGGCTCCAGACGCGCAGGCTCAGCAATTGTGGCTCACGGGCCCAGTTGCTCCGCAGCACGTGGGATCCTCCCAGACCAGGGCTCGAACCCGTGTCCCCTGCACCGGCAGGCAGACTCTCAACCACTGCGCCACCAGGGAAGCCCTACTTTTTCCTTTTGAATTTGGCTGATTTTATTTCTTTTTCTTCTCTGATTTCTGTGGTTAGGTATTCCAATTCTATGTTGAATAAAAGAGGCAGGAGTGGGCACCTTGTATTGTTACTGATCTTACAGGAAAAGCTTTCAGCTGATATATATATGGCCTTTATTATATTGAGGTATGTTCCTTCACTACCCACATTACTCAGAGTTTTAATTATAAATGGATGCTGAATTTGGTCAAATGCTTTTACCACATCTATTGAGATGATCATACAACTTTTATCCTACATTTTGTTAATGTGGTATATCACATTGATTATTTTGCAGATGTTGAACCATCCTTGCATAACTGGGATAAATTCCACTTGATCATGATGTATGGTCCATTTAATGTATTGCTGAATGCAGTTTGTTAGTGCTTTGTTGAGGATTATTTGTGTCTATGTTAATCAGGTTTATTGGCCATGATTTATTCTAAATCTTTCATAAAATTGTAAATTATACCCTTAAAATTTAAATTTTTATGTTTAAAACCTCTATTTTCTGAAGACAATGTGAATTTATACACTTTTTAAAAAAACATCTTTATTGGAGTATAATTGCTTTACAATGTATTGTTAGTTTCTGCTGTATAACAGTGAATCAGCTATATGTATACATATATCCACATATCCCCTCCTTCTTGCATCTCCCTCCCACGCACCCTATCCCACCCCTCTAGATGGTCAGAAAGCACCGAGCTGATCTCCCTGTGCTATGTGGCTGCTTCCCACTAGCTATCTATTTTACATTTGGTAGTGTATATATGTCAATGTCACTCTCTCACTTAGTCGCAGCTTACCCTTCCCCCTCACCGTGTCCTCCAGTCCATTATCTACATCTGCGTCTTTATTCCTGTCCTGCCCCTAGGTCCTTCAGAACATTTTTTTTTAGATTCCATATAAATGTGTTAGCATATGGTATTTGCTTTTCTCTTTCTGACTTAATTCACTCTGTATGAGAGACTCCAGCTCCATCCACCTCACTACAAATAACTCAATTTTGTTTCTCTTTATGGCTGAGTAATATTCCATTGTATATATGTGCCACATCTTCTTTATCCATTCATCTGTACATGGGCACTTAGGTTGCTTCTATGTTC
This sequence comes from Balaenoptera musculus, assembly GCF_009873245.2. Lineage (NCBI taxonomy): Eukaryota > Metazoa > Chordata > Mammalia > Artiodactyla > Balaenopteridae > Balaenoptera > Balaenoptera musculus. The sequence goes on from NC_045785.1 coordinate 149,605,551, forward strand.
TGGCTATTGTAAATAGAGCTGCAATGAACATTGTGGTACATGACTCTTTTTGAGTTATGATTTTCTCAGGGTATATGGCCAGTAGTGGGATTGCTGGGTCATATGGTAGTTCTATTTTTAGTTTTTTAAGGAACCTCCATATTGTTCTCCATAGTGGCTGTATCAATTTACATTCCCACCAAGTGTACAAGAGGGTTCCCTTTTCTCCACACCCTCTCCAGCATGTATTGTTTGTAGATTTTTTGATGATGGCCATTCTGACTGGTGTGAGGAAATACCTCATTGTAGTTTTGATTTGCATTTCTCTAATGATTAGTGATGTTGAGCATTCTTTCATGTGTTTGTAGGCAATCTGTATATCTTCTTTGGAGAAATGTCTATTTAGGTTTTCTGCCCCTTTTTGAATTGGGTTGCTTGTTTTTTTGATATTGAGCTGCATGAGCTGCTTGTATATTCTGGAGATTAATCCTTTGTCAGTTGCTTAATTTGCAAATATTTTCTCCCATTCTGAGGTTGTCTTTTTGTCTTGTTTATGGTTTCCTTTGCTGTGAAAAAGCTTTTAAGTTTAATTAGGTCCCATTTGTTTATTTTAGTTCTTATTTCCATTTCTCTAGGAGGTAGGTCAAAAGGGATCTTGTTGTGATTTATGTCATAGAGTGTTCTGCCTATGTTTTCCTATAAGAGTTTTAGAGTGTCTGGCCTTATATTTAGGTCTTTAATCTGTTTTGGGTTTATTTTTGTGTATGGTGTTCTAATTTCATTCTTTTACATGTAGGGGTCCAATTATCCCAGCACCACTTATTGAAGAGGCTATCTTTTCTCCATCATATACTCTTGCCTCCTTTATCAAAGATAAGGTGACCATATGTGCATGGGTTTATCTCAGGGCTATCTATCCTGTTCCATTAATCTATATTTCTGTTTTTGTGCTAGTACCATACTGTCTGGATTACTGTAGCTTTGTAGTATAGTCTGAAGTCAGAGAGCCTGATTCCTCCAGCTCCGTTTTCATTTTCAAGATTGCTTTGGCTATTCGGGGTCTTTTGTGTTTCCATACAAATTGTGAAATTTTCTGTTCTAGCCCTGTGAAAAATGCCATTGGTAGTTTGATAGGGATTGCATTGAATCTGTAGATTGCTTTGGGTAGTAGAGTCACCTTCACAATGTTGATTCTTCCAATCCAAGAACATGGTATATCTCTCCATCTGTTTGTATCACCTTTAATTTCTTTCATCAGTGTCTTATAAATTTCTGCATACAGGTGTTTTGTCTCCCTAGGTAGGTTTATTCCTAGGTATTTTATTCTTTTTGTTGCAGTGGTAAATGGGAGTGTTTCCTTAATTTCTCTTTCAGACTTTTCATCATTAGTGTATAGGAATGCAATAGATTTCTGTGCATGAATTTTGTATCGTGCTACTTTACCAAATTCATTGATTAGCTCTGGTAGTTTCCTGGTGGCATCTAGAATTCTCTATGTATAGTATCATCTCATCTGCAGTTACAGTTTTACTTCTTCTTTTCTGATTTGGATTCCTGTTATTTCTTTTTCTTCTCTGATTGCTGTGGCTAAAAATTCCAAAATTATGTTGAATAATAGTGGTGAGAATAGGCAACCTTGCCTTATTCCTGATCTTAGTGGAAATGGTTTCAGTTTTTCACCATTGAGAACAATGTTGGATGTGGGCTTGTCATATATGGCCTTTTATATGTTGCAGTAAGTTCCCTCTAGGTCTGCTTTCTGGAGGGATTTTATCACAAATGGGTGTTGAATTTTTTTTTTAATTTTTATTAATTAATTAATTTATTTATTTTTGACTGTGTTGGGTCTTCGTTTCTGTGCGAGGGCTTTCTCCAGTTGCGGTGAGCGGGGGCCACTCTTCATCGTGGTGCGTGGGCCTCTCACCATCGTGGCCTCTCTTGTTGCGGAGCACCAGCTCCGGACGCGCAGGCTCAGTAGTTTGTGGCTCATGGGCCCAGTTGCTCCATGGCATGTGGGATCTTCCCAGACCAGGGCTCGAACCCGTGTCCCCTGCATTAGCAGGCAGATTCTCAACCACTGTGCCACCAGGGAAGCCCCTGGGTGTTGAATTTTGTAGGAAGCTTTTTCTGCATCTATTGAGATGATCATATGGTTTTTATCCATCAATTTCTTAATATGATGTATCACATTGATTGATTTGCATATTTTGAAGATTCCTTGCATTCCTGCGATACACCCCACTTGATCATGGTGTATGATCCTTTTAATGTACTGTTGTATTCTGTTTGCTAGTATTTTGTTGAGGATTTTTGCATCTATGTTCATCAGTGATATTGGCCTGTAGTTTTCTTTCTTTGTGACATCTTTGTCTGGTTTTGGTGTCAGGGTGATGGTGGCCTTGTAGAATGAGTTTGGGAGTGTTCCTCCCTCTACTATATTTTGGAGTAGTTTGAGAAGGATAGAGTTTGGCTCTTCTCTAAATGTTTGATAGAATTCACCTGTGAAGCCATCTGGTCCTAGTCTTTTGTTTGTTGGAAGATTTTAATCACAGTTTCAATATCAGTGCTTGTGATTGGTGTGTTTATATTTTCTATTTCTTCCTGTTTCAGTGTCGGAAGTTGTGCTTTTCTAACAATTTTTTCATTTCTTCCAGGTTGTCCATTTTATTGGCATATAGTTGCTTGTAGTAATCTCTCATGATCCTTTGTATTTCTGCAGTGTCAGTGGGTACTTCTCCTTTTTCATTTCTAATTCTGTTGATTTGAGTCTTCTCCCTTTTTTTCTTGATGAACCTGGCTAATGGTTTATCCATTTTGCTTATCTTCCCAAAGAACCAGCTTTCAGTTTTATTGATCTTTGCTATCGTTTCTTTCATTTCTTTTTCATTTATTTCTGATCGGATCTTTATGATTTCTTTCCTTCTGCTAACTTTGTGGTTTTTTGTTCTTTTTCTATAATTGCTTTAGATGTAAGATTAGGTTGTTCATTTGAGATGTTTCTTGTTTCTTGAGGTAGGATTGTGTTGTTATAAGCTTCCCTCTTAGAACTGCTTTTGCTGCATCCTATAGGTTTTGGGTCATCGTGTTTTCATTGTCATTTGTTTCTAGGTATTTTTTGATTACCTCTTTGATTTCTTCAGTTATCTCTTGGTTATTTAGTAGTGTATTGTTTAGCCTCCATGTGTTTGTATTTTTTACAGTTTTTTCCTGAAATTGATATCTAGTCTTATAGCTTTGTGGTTGGAAAAGATACTTGATACGATTTCAATTTTCTTATACTTACCAAGGCTTGATTTGTGACCCAAGATATGATCTATCCTGGAGAATGTTCCATGAGCACTTGAGAAGAAAGTGTATTCTGTTGTTTTGGGAATGAATGTCCTATAAATATCAATTAAGTGCATCTTGTTTAATGTGTCCTTTAAAGCTTGTGTTTCCTTATTTATTTTCATATTGGATGATCTGTCCAATGGTGAAAGTGGGGTGTTACAGTCCCCTACTATGATTGTGTTGCTGTCGATTTCCCCTTTTATGGCTGTTAGTATTTGCCTTATGTATTGAGGTGCTCCTATGTTGGGTGCATAAATATTTACAATTGTTATTTCTTCTTCTTGGATTGATCCCTTGATCATTATGTAGTGTCCTTCTTTGTCCCTTGTAATAGTCTTTATTTTAAAGTCTATTTTGTCTGATATGAGAATTGCTACTCCAGCTTTCTTTGATTTCCATTTGCACTGAAAATCTTTTTCCATCCCCTCACTTTCAGTCTGTATGTGTCCCTAGGTCTGAAGTGGGTCTCTTGTAGACAGTATATATATGGATTTTGTTTTTGTAACCATTCAGCAAGCCTGTGTCTTTTAGTTGGAGCATTTAACCCATTTATATTTAAGGTAATTATCAATATATATGTTCCTATTACCATTTCCTTAATTGCTTTGGGCTTGTTTTTGTAGGTCTTTTCCTTCTCTTGTATTTCCTGCCCAGAGAATTTCCTTTAGCATTTCATGTAAAGCTGGTTTGGTGGTGCTGAATTCTCTTAGCTTTTGCTTGTCTGTAAAGGTTTAATTTCTCTGTCAAATCTGAATGAGATCCTTGCTGGGTAGAGTAATCTTGGTTGTAGGTTTTTCCCTTTAATTACTTTAAATATATCCTGCCACTCCCTTCTGGCTTGCAGAGTTTCTGCTGAAAGATCAGCTGTTAACCTTATGGGGATTCCTTTGTATGTTATTTGTTACTTTTCCTTTGCTGCTTTTTAATATTTTTTCTTTGTATTTACTTTTTGATAGTTTGATTAATATGTGTCTTGTCATGTTTCTCCTTTGAGTATCCTGTATGGCACTCTCTGGGCTTCCTGGGCTTGATTGACTGTTACCTTTCCCACAAGAGGGAAATTTTCAACTATAATCTCTTCAAATATTTTCTCAGTCCCTTTCTTTTTCTCTTCTTCTTCTGGGACCCCCATAATTTGAACGTTGGTGCATTTAATGTTGTCCCAGAGGTCTCTGAGACTTTCCTCAATTCTTCTCATTCTTTTTTCTTTATTCTGCTCTGCAGTAGTTATTTCCACTCTTTTATCTTCCAGGTCACTTATCCGTTCTTCTGCCTCAGTTATTCTGCTATTGTTTCCTTCTAGAGAATTTTAAATTTCATTTCTTGTGTTGTTCATCACTGTTTGTTTGCTCTTTAGTATTTTTAGGTCCTTGTTAAGTGTTTCTTGTATTTTCCCCATTTTATTTCCAAGATTTTGGATCATCTTTACTATCATTACTCTGAATTCTTTTTCAGGTAGACTGCCTATTTCTTCTTCATTTGTTTGGTCTGGTGCGTTTTTACTTTGCTCCTTCACCTTCTGCATATTTCTCTGTCTCCTCATTTGCTTAAGTTTCTGTGTTTGGGGTCTCCTTTTCTCAGGCTGCAGGTTCGTAGTTCCCATTGTTTTTGGTGTCTGACCCCAGTGGGTAAGTTTGGTTCAGTGGGTTGTGTAGGCTTCCTCGTGGAGTGGACTGGTGCCTGTGTTTTGGTGGATGAGCCGTGATCTTTTCTTTCTGGTGGGCAGAACCATGTCCGGTGGTGTGTTTTGGGGTGTCTGTGAATTTATTATGATTTTAGGCAGCCTCTCTACTAATGGGTGGGGTTGTGTTCCCGTCTTGCTAATTGTTTGGCATGGGGTATCCAGCACTGGAACTTGCTGGTCATTGAGTGGAGCAGGGTCTTAGTCTTGAGACAGAGATCTCAGGGAGAGTCCTCGCTGATTGATATTACTTGGGGCTGGGAGGTCGCTGTTGGTCTGATGTCCTGAACTTGGCTCTCCCACCTCAGAAGCTCAGGCCTGACACCCGGCCGGAGCACCAAGACCCTGTCAGCCACACAGCTCAGAAGAAAAGGGAGAAAAAAATAGAACGAAAGAAAAAACAGTAATAAAATGAAAGAAAATAAAGTTATTAAAATTAAAAAATAATTAAAATTTAAAAATTTAAAAGTAATGAAAGAAAAAAGAAGAGAGCAATCAAAGCAATAAACAAATCCACCAATGATAACAAGCGCTGAATACTATACTAAGATAAACATAAAAATCAGAAAGTAGTCAGTCGCATACAGCAAACCCCAAGTCCACACTTGCTCCCAAAATCCACTGCCTCAATTTTGGGATGATTTGTTGTCTGTTCAGGTATTCCACAGATGGAGGGTACATCAAGTTGATTGGGGAGATTTAATCTGCACGGAGAAATTTCCCTTTCTCTTCTTTGTTCGCACAGCTCCTGGGGTTCACCTTTGGATTTGGCCCCATCTCTGCATGTAGGTCGCCCTCTGGCATCTGTTCTTTGCCCAGACAGGAGGAGGTTAAAGGAGCGGCTGATTGGGGGCTCTGACTCACTCAGGCCGGGGGGAGTGATGGGTACAGAATGCGGGCAAGCCAGTGGCGGCAGAGGCCAGTGTGACGTTGCAACAGCCTGAGACATGCCATGTGTTCTTCTGGGGAAACTGTCCCTGGATCACGGGACCCTGGCAGTGGCGGGCTGCACAGGCTCCTGGGAGGGGAAGTGTGGATAGTGACCTGTGCTTGCGCACAGGCTTCTTGGTGGCTGCAGCAGCAGCCTTAGCATTTCATGCCCATCTCTGGTGTCTGCAGTGATAGCCACGGTTCGCACCTGTCTCTGAAGCTTGTTTAGGCGGTTTTCTGAATTTCCTCTCCTCGTGCACCCTGAAACAATGGTCTCTTGACTCTTAGGCAGTTCCAGACTTTTTCCCGGACTCCCTCCTGTTTAGCTGTGGTGCACTAGCCTCCTTCAGGCTGTGTTCACGCAGCCAACCCCAGTCCTCTTCCTGGATTCTGAACTCCAAAGCCTGAGCCTCCACTCCCAGCCCCCACCCGCCCCAGCAGATGAGCAGACAAGCCTCTCAGGCTGGTGAGTGCTGGTCGGCACTGATCCTCTGTGCAGGAATCTCTCCGCTTTGCCCTGTGTACCCCTGTTGCTGCACTCTCCTTCATGGCTCTGAAGCTTCCCCCTCACCTACCCCCCATCTCTGCCAGTGAAGGGGCTTCCTACTTTGTGGAAACTTTTCCTCCTTCACAGCTCCTCCCAGAAGTACAGGTCTCATCCCTATTCTTTTGTCTCTGTTTTTTCTTTTTTCTTTTGCCCTACCCAGGTATGTGGGGAGTTTCTTGCCTTTTGGGGAGTCTAAGGTCTTCTGCCAGTGTTCAGTAGGTGTTCTGTAGGAGTTGTTTCACATGTAGATGTATTTTTGATTTATTTGTGGGCAGGAAGGTGATCTCCATGTCTTAATCCTTCGCCATCTTGAATATCCTCTGTACACTTTTTTTATTCTAAGCACCCCCACTGATTTTTTTATTTTTACAGATAAAGAGAAAGACAAAACTAATGAGATGCCTTATAAATCCTACCCCTTTTAGTAACTTGAAGTTTAACTCCATCAGTTTTACTGCCACTTAGTAAATTAAGAGAACATAAATGGGAAATCAAATAATGCTGCTTTTAATTCCCCAGTTATATAAATAACAACTCTAAGTGAAAAGAAATCAAATTTTAACTACATAGCTTCTTACAGTGACCTAAGTTGGACAGATAAATGGAGATTTTCATCATAAAAATTCCAGTGAATATAAATGTCAAAGTCTCCAGTGAACCATTTAAAATTTCATCTTGGCCACCAGTCCAATCTAGGAAGTAGGGTGCACCTAGGGTAGGGAAAACTCTCTAACAGTCCATGATTTGCTGCAGAACTTAAACCTCAAATCCCACAGAAATTTTTCCTACAGTCATAATAGCTGATGAAATTCTGCACAAATTTCTCCTGTTGCAGTGATATTAAAAGCAGCTAAAAACATTTTTAGTAATGAAATGCAATTCAGACAGCACACTCATGCAGGCACATTTTAGAAAAACACAGCATGCAATATAGAGGACAAAGAAATGCACAAAAGTATGTCAAAAGTACAAAGTTTAGAATAAGTTAGAGGAAACATGCTTTGATTTACCCTTTCATCTCCTTCTCTTTCTTCTCCTTCTCCTTTTCCTTCTTCTCGTTTTCCTTCTTCTCATTTTCCTTTTTCTCCTTTTCCTCCTTCTCTTTCTTCTCCTTCTCTTTCATATCCTTTTCTTCCTTCTCTTTCATATCCTTCTCCTCTTTCTTCTCACTGTGAAGACATCTGTAGAAGCAGGTACAAACTACTACAACAGCAACAACTACAAGAAAACAGGAAACAAATGATATGTGACTCTGAAAACTAATCACCAAGATTCCAAACCAAGCAGAAGAAATAAACATTGGTTACATTTCTGCGGTTAGAAAATGTTATTTTATTTGAGCCCATATACATTTATATTCCATCTCGACCCTTCAGTATCTAAATCCAATCCCCTGGAATCACTTAAACAGTCCACAATAAGTCAGAGCCTTTGCTTAACTTAGAAAATTACCCAAAGCATATTTGGGAAATAGACTCATATGACTAATAATTTTGAAAAAATATGTATTATTTAGGGTTTGTTACTATGTGGACATGTAGAATATAAAAGAATATACAATCACCAACACAAGGTAGTATATCACAGAAAAGGTCAGGTTTTTTAAGACTGTTCTACTCAATTTCAACCTATAAAAACTACAGCAACTGAAAAGTCATTGAAAAAATAATGTGCATCTCATCTTCATATTACATTTTCACTTAAGTGGTATCGAAGTTTGAGATACTTACTTGCAGTAAGAATAATCAGAGCAATGATTCCTGCATCTGAGAAAATATGAAAACAGTTTTGAAGATATTAAGCATCTATGGGTCCTAGATAGCAGCTGTATTTTAATTTTGATCAGATCGTCTAAAAACTACAGTAAAAATGTTTATCAGTCTAGTTTTAGCATGACTGCTACTGCATCCAAGTCATTTTGATCACAGAACCCTTTTAAACAGATTCCAGGTACAGGATCCACCTTGTGAAACTCTTAACAGGAGCCTCATTTTTCATTGTTTTGTGCTTTAGCTACCACACCAGGTTATTTTGTATAGGTTACTAGTACTGTTAGAATTAACTAGATTAGAGAAAATTATCTACATGTGTCTATATATACTACCACTTACATTTGTCATGGTACCTGCACTAATAAAATAACTATAAATGTCAATTATTACTAATTATTTGTGACACATTGTTTCTTCCCTACCTACAAATGATTGGAACATATTTCCATGTAGAACTCTAAGGTCTCATAGTACAGGGTTATTAATAACAAAATGATACCTAAATCCTCAAAGTCATCAAGTGATAGTATTTCGTCACTGGGATTGGGATATCCTAGGAAAAAAATGGAAATAGGTAAAAAGAAAGACTAACTAAATCTTAAAGATCTATAAATTCATTGGTTTTGGTTTTGTGCCTTTTTATAATTCATAATTATAATTTAATTTTCCTTATAAATTATATTAATGTTTCTCATTAAAAGTTGCATCATAAAATATTATAAATTTATAATCAACGCCATCAACATTATTCTTCCTGTCCACTGATATTCCTTGCAACTAATTCTGTGGTACAGCAAGCAAATTTATCATTAGTGTATTCCAAAAAACTAAGCTTGAATTCAATATGATTCTACTCAAAAGATAGAGGAAGGCTTAAAAATGATTTAGAAGTTGCTCTGGAGTAGAAAGACTCTTCAACACTATACAGGCCATTTATAAAATACTCGTGGCTAACATCATACTCAATGTTGAAATACTAAAATTTTTTTCCCTTAAGATCAGGAACAACACAGAATTCCTGCATTTGCCACTTCAATTCAATGTAACATTGGAAGTTTGGGTCAGAATCATTACGTAAAAAAGAAGTTAAAAATATCCCGATGGGAAAGAAGAAATAAAATGATCTCTCTTTATAGATGACATGATTTTCTACATAGAAAGCTCTATAAAGATCACACACGTACACACAAACACATACACAACTGTTAGAACTAATACATAAATTCAGCAAAGTTGAAGGATAGAAAATGAACACACAAAAATCAGTTGTGTCTCTATACACTAACAATGAACAATCCAAAAATGAAATTAAGCAAACAATTCCATTTACAATAGCATTAAAAAGAATAAAATACTCAAACTTAACCAAGGAGATGAAAGGCTTGTACATTGAAGAGTATAAAAATTTCTGAAAGAAAGTGAGGAAGACATAAATAAATGGAAAGACATCCTGTGGTCATGGACAGGAAGACTTAATATTGTTAAGATGTTAATACTACACAAAACAATTTACAGATTAAATGCACTCTCTATCACCATCTTGAAAATGCATTTTGCAGAAAAAGAAAAATACAACCTATAATTTATATGGAATATCAAGGGACTAGCAACAGCCAAGACAATCCTGAAAAAGAAGAGCAATGCTGAAAGGGCTCATACTTCCTGATTTCAAAACTTACTAAAAAGCTACAATAATAAAACAGAATGGTACTGGCATAGAGACAGACATACAGACCAATGGTATAGAATATAGGGCCCAGAAGTAAACCCTTGCTTATATGGTCAAATGATTGTTCACAAGAGTTCTAAGAGCATTCAATGGGGAAAGGGCAGTCTTTTCAACAAATGATTTTTAGAAAACTGGATATCCACATGCAAAGAATGAAATTTGACACTTATCTTACACCATATACAAAAATTAATTCAAAATGTATCAAAAACAAAAGACTTAAAACTATAAAACTCTTAGAAGGAAACATAGAGGACAAATTTCATGATGTTGAACTGGCAATGACTTCTTAGATGTGACACCAAAAGCATAGGCAACAAAAGAAAAAATAGATATATTGGACTACATCAAAATTAAAAACTTTTGTGTATCAAAGGACACTATCAACATAGCAAAAACCAACTCACAGAATGGGCAGAAACATCTGTAAATCATACGTCTGATAAGGGATTGATATCTGAAATATATTACGAATTCCTAAAACTCAATAACAACAACAAAAAGCCATTTTACAAATGGGCAAGGGACTTGAATAGACATTTCTCCAAAGAAGATATACAAATGGTCAAGAAGCACATGAAAAGCTGCTCACCATATCACTAATCGTTAGGGAAATAAAAGCCACAATGAGATACTACTTCACACCTATTAACTAACATAGATTATGATGGTTATTATATAAAAAACAGAAATTAACATGTGTTGGCAAAGAGTTTGGGAAATTAGAAACTTTGTACATCACTTGTGGGAATGAAAATGGTGCAGCCACTTAAAAACTTTTTAAAAATGGAAGACAGTATGGATGTTCCTCCAAAAATTAAACAAGAATTAATATATAACACAACAATTCCACTCCAAGGTATATACCCCACAAAAAAATTCAAAATAGGTACTCAAACAGATACTTGAATGCCAATATTCTGAAAAGTATTGTTTAGAATGTCAAAAGGTGAAAACAACCCAGTATCTATCAACAGATGAATGAATAAATAAAATGTGGTATATACAAACACTGGAATATTTTCAGCCATAAAAAGGAATAAAGTTCTGATACAAGGTGGATGAACTTTGAAGACATTATGCTAAGTGAAATAACCCAGACACAAAGAGACACATGTAAAGTACCACTTAAATGAGGTATCTAGGTAAGTTAAATTCAGAGACAGAAAGTAGAAGGAAGTTATTGAATGTGGGAGGAGGATTGAGAAAGGAGCACGACTGCTTAATGGGTATAAAGTTTTAGTTTGAGATGATGAAAAAGTTTTAGAGATAGATAGTAGTGATGGTTGCACAACAATGTGAATGTATATAATGCTACTGAATTGGATGAAATGGTAAGAAAAATTAAATAAATGTTGATCTGGAAAAATTACAGTAAGCGTTCTGCCAGACATTAAAACATATTATAGTACTAGAATGAAAAACAACAACTTGGTGTTGGCACAGATATGGACAGAGTTCAAGGGAACAGATAGAAGACTAAAACACCTATGGATTTAATGGATGATAAAAAGTGGCACCTCAAAACACTTGGAGAGAAGACAAGTTATTCAACAAATGGTGCTACTTTGCCATTGGATGGGGGTGAGTGGAGTGAAGAGGGACCCAATCTCATTCCACATACCATAATGAATTTCAGATGTACCAAAGATTTAAATCCAAAGAATGCAATTAAGATGCATGGTTTAAATGTTTATATAATTTCAGCTTAAGGAAGTCCTAAAGCTTTTATAAGAAAGACACAACGCTCATAGCCATTAGGGAAAAGATCGATATATCCAGCTACCTATTAATGTAAAAGTTTTACACATATAAATGACCACCAATAGGAGAATAGTTAAATAAAATATGACGGCATATATTAAAGTCATCATTTAAAAGGATGAGAATAAATAAAAATACAATCTCAATATAAGACATTAAGTGGAAAAATGCTAGTTTCAAAAAAATATGAACAGTATGATGCCATTTTTGTTTAAGAAAATAAACACCGAATTAAATTTATAGCTACATATATAAGGATTTTGATGTACAGAAATAGAGTAAAGACACACTAACAGTGATTAACTAAGGTAATAGGCTAGGAGGGAGAACAAATCTTTTACTCTGTATACTTCTGTAATGTTTGAAAATTTACAAAAATATATTCATGTATAAAAATATACTCAGGTAACAAAAAGTTATAAAAAGCAACTCATATCTAATAGTACAGTATAAAATCCTAAAAGAAAACTGACTAGTGAAAATAAAGCAAAAAAAAAAAAGAAAAGAAAAAAAAAAAAAAAACCCTAGGAAAAAAGTTCACTTCACATTAAAAGGGCTTTAATTTATAGTAAGTTCAAATCAACAAAAAAAACAGTTTTAGAAACCTAATAGAAAAATGAACAAAGAACATGAATAAATAAATGTAGACAGAAAAAGTTAAGCCTCACTGATAATTAAAGAAATGCAAATTAAAATAAGACATGATTTTACACCCATCACTTTATAAATTTCTTAACTATAAGTAGGATAAAGAGTTACTGAACCTGGATATTTTAAAAGTGGAGTCTTGGTTGGATGAGTAGGCTTGTAACCTGGAAAAATAAATTTGACTCAATTCACCATCCTTGTCAATACAAAATTATGAATTTAATTTTGTTTTTTTATTTTTTTTAAGATTATTTCTCAAAATAAATAATACACATACACTCAGAACTTTGCAATTCTACTCCTGAGTTTAACCTAAATATATATTTGTACAAGTGCACAAGGATGTGTATATAAAATGTTCACTACAACTTTGTATTTTATAATGAAAATCCTAGTAGTTAACTAATTATAAATCATAAAATTTATGTATTCTTTTAAAAGATCCAAGTAGTAGTATATTCCATAATTTTTTTCTATTTCACTAAGGATTTCTTGGACATTTTTTCATATTAGCACATTTAGATCTGACTTAACACCATTATATGTTGCTACTGATCCTTTTGGTATAGTCTTTCTCTAACTGATGATAAAAAATGATTGACAATCCCATAAGGAGAGTTGACTTTTTATTTTAAAAAAAAGATCGCTGTAGCTTCTTCTCTTCATAGGCTTTTTCTCACAAACAATTCACATCTTCTTCAAACACTAAACTGTATCAGTGTTTTATAAGTCCTTATGAAATGTTTATGGTCAACTTTCAAAAGAGCATATCAACAAATATAGTATACCACACTGTATAGGCCCACTAGGACATGGATGGGTCAATGAATATAAATTTCATATGCAATCTTTATATATCATCCACCAAAAAAACATCTCTTTCCCCACAAAACTTCACAGCACTCACCAAGGTACTGAAGCAGGTTACTGGGTACCAGGTTTACAGTAATTATAAAAGGTGTTCTAATTACCATGTTAACATGAATAATCCCCCTCAATCCTTCAAAGTATCAGGGCAATAGGAAACAAACAAATTAGATGCCAGTAACTGACATTAGTTTGAGTCATTAGACAACAGGAAACTAGAACCCACAGAAGTGATGTTACTTGAGTGAGCAGAGCCACACTGGGACCCTGAATGCAGTCTGCCCAGGTTAATGCTCTTCCCTCTCTTCCTCTTGTCTCTTGCTTCTGCTGCAACTAAAAGGAAGAAGCCAGAGAAAGCAGCCCTGAAATCAGGAAGATAATTCCTTCTACCATATCAAAATAGTCTCTCAAGTCTTAAGCAGAGCAGCTAATTAGTAGTCCCTGCCAGAAATCCTCCATTTCATTACAATAAGTAAGGACTTCTCCTGCCTTTCGGTTGTTATGAAATTTACTTTCTGTTGCCAAATAAAAATGCCCAGTAAAGAGACAAATGATATCTGTATGAGGTGAGGAGTGGTAGAAATACTGGTCTTACTCTGGTGACAACAGAAATTTCCCAGTATAAAAAGAACCAAACTGGTTGCAGTCTGGAAAATGAAACATAGTCCTGGACCTGGAAGATACCATGTAAAGGTGATGCTGTAAGTCATACAAGCTACCTAAGAGCTTTCTAGATGCCAGGCACTGTGCTAAGTGCTTTAAATGGATCCCATTTTGACTTTGCTATCACTCAGTGAGGAAGTCATTAAATCATTTTACATGTAAGTAAATATATTTAAAGTTTACGTAACTTGTCCAAGTTCACACGCCTGTTGATATCTGTGGACTATGGCAAATACTTTTAGAATCACTAAGCATAACAACTAAAATGGCTTTAAATATAGTCTTCCTCTTTTCATTACTAAAAATGATGAATGAGTGTAAATCACATGAATTTAAAGGATTTTTTTGTAAAATATAAGCAGGCAGTTACTAAATCTGAATGGCCCCAAATTGGGAGTTTTGTATTGAGAGGAATCAGCACTGAAGAACAAACCACATGGGATTACTACTTTCATATCATTTATATGAATTATGCCTCTCATTCTTGACTTATATAGGTAAAAATTCCCATGCTTCAATTTACTCTGAAAAATCATTCCCATCTATTTTTATACATAAAAATACCAAGCAAGAGACATTAATATACCTGTGTTCTTTGCTAAAAGAATGTGTTAAGACTCTATAAAAACATACAAAATCACAACAGCAGAATTCTATGTAAGTTCTGTCATACATCTCTCATGGGAATGGATACAAGACAGAGTTAAATACAAAGAGTTATTTTTTCAATTATTCTTGTCAATGTCAAAGAAATAAAAACTAAAAGACAAAATTTAAAAAAAGGAAAAAGACAACATTTGTACCTTTAATACACTTTGGCATCTCAGGCTCCCAAGTATTATTACCACCACAGAACACTAGGTTGCTGCCATTAAGGTAAAAACCCTGGAGGCATTCAAATATCACCACTGCTTGGTAGGAAAATTTTTCTCTACTTTCTGATACCATTATTCCATGTTCGAGTACTGGACGTTCACATTTGACCACTGAAAATTGGAGAAATTCCAGAATTAATAAAAAGCTGCTTTCACACAGGACCAGAAAAACTAGTGCAAAGTAGTAATTTCCAGTGGGAAGAAACAGCTGAGGAATGAAAGGCAAGATGTTAATTGAAAAAAAAAAAGACTTTATTTGTGCATTTGAATTTCAGGCAAATAGATTTAGAGAAACTTAATAACGTTTTTCCACCTAGAACAGACTGTCATTATACTTTATTGGCTTTCCTACATTTTTTTCCATTAATGACAAGTTTTGAGAAAGTGTGACTACCAGGTACAAATTCAGGGCAAGTTCAAAACTTTTGATACTTTTGATACTCTTTAGCTCTAGGACTTTTTTTAAGGTCATGCTGACACTAATTACAGTGCCCTGCTCTTTTAGAAAGGTAGCAAAGACTTTTTGAGAAGGTAATATTTGAGCTCGATTTTAAAAGTTGAAAAGAAGCTAGCCAGGCAAAATGCTCGGCCCCCACACCAGTGTACTCTGGTGTTTCCCATTCTACTCTACTTCTTCAAAGTAAAATACAGGTCATGACCCTCTAGATTGACTTTAATATCTATGAATGTGTTTTGCAGAATTCGGAAAAAAAAAAAAACAAACTGAAAAACACTGGGCTGAGCAGAGAGTTCAAGAGGATATCTTATGAGATTAAATCTGAGCAATAGATAAGGGCCAGATAATATACAGCCTTTTAAACCAGAATAATGTTCTTCCTCCTTTCCTGTGGATCTGAATTTCCATCAAGTATCACATCATTTCTGTTCAGCCAGGAGAACTTCTTTATCAATTCTTGTGTTCAGGTTGGCTGATGACAAATTCCCCAAACTTTTGTTTATCTGAAACTGTTTTTTATTTATTTCACCTTCAGTTTTGGAAGATTTCTCCTTGACAGTGAATTCTAGGTTAAGTGTTTTATTTTTCTTTCAGCACATTAGCAGACATTATTGTCTTCTCATCTCCACAGTTCCTTAAGAGACATCAGCTGTCATTCTTAACGTGGGTAACAGGGGGGATGGGGGTGGGTGGGTGTGTCCTCAATATAATACCTTTTTTACCTGGCTCTCTTTTCTTTTATTTTTTGTTTTCAGTAGTTTTACCATGATGTATTTAGTTTGGTGGGGGTTTCTTGGTAAAATTAAAATTTTTACTTATCCTGCTAGGGTCACTGAATTTCTTGTACCTGTAGGATTATTGTTTTGTATCAAATTTGAAATATTTTGGCCCGTATTTATTCAAATAATTTTCTGTATTCCTCTCTCTCCTCTCTTTCTGAAACTTCAATTACATGTATATTTGACTGTTTGCATTGCCACATTTTTGTTTTTAATTTCAGCCATTCTAATAGTTAGTGGTATCTCATTGTAATTTTAAATTACATTCCTGTAATTACTAATGATATTGAGCAACTTTTCATGTACTTTTTGCCATCTACATATCGTGTTTGGTGAAACATGTCTATTACTAATTTTTGCTCATTTAAAAAAATTGTTTTCTTACTATTGTGTTTTGAGAGTTCTTCCTATATCATAGATACAAGTTAATTATTAGATTCGTACTTTGCAAATATTTTCTCCCAATCTATTGCTTTTTGTTGTTGTTCTCTTAATAATATATTTTGTAGTCCAGAAATTTTGAGTTTGGAGTATCCAATTTATTATTTTTTTCTTTAAAGCATCATGCTTTATGGGTTGTATCAGAGAAATCTTTGGCTAGGTCACAAATATTTTCTGTGTTTTCTTGTAAAAGTGTTGTAGCTATAGGTTTCACATGTATATCTATGCTTCATTTTGAATAAATGTTTGCATATGGTGCTAACATGGGCTGAGGTTCTTTTTTTTTTTTTTTTTTTCAGCATATGGGTGTTCAATTGTGCTGGTACCATTTGTTGAAAAAATTGTTCCCCACTGAATTGTCTGTATACCTGTGAAAATCAACTGGACGTATTTCCAAGGGTCTAATCCTGGACTCACTATTTTGTTTATTGCTCTATATATCTATCCTTTCACCACTACCAAACTGTCTTGCTTATATGCCTTATAGTATGCTTTATACTAAGTCTTGACATCAGGTAGAGTACATCCTCCAGTTCATTTTCAAAAACTGTTTAACTATTCTAGCTCTTTTGTCTTTCCATATAAATTTCAGAATCAGCTTGTCAATTTATACAAAAAGTTTTACTGGGGTTTCTATTGGGATTATGTTGAATTTATAGATCAATTACAATGAATTTACACCTTTATTATTTTGAGTCTTCCATTTCATGGCCAATGTATATCCCTTTATTTATTAAGGTCTTTAATTTCCTTTATTAGTGTTTAGTGGTTTATACCATTTAAATCTTTCATATATGTTAGTTAGATTTATATGCAAGTATTTTGTGTTTTGGATTTGCAAATAGTTGTTGTAAATAAAACTTTCAGTAATGATTTATTGCTAGTATGTAGACATACAATTGATTTCTGTATGTTGATCTTATATTTTGCAACCTTGCTAAAACATCAGTCTTTGGAATTTTCTACATAGACAATCATGTTATAAATGAATACAGACTATTTTATTTCTTTCATTCCAATGTATGTATGCTTATTTCTTTCTCTTGCCTTATTGCAGTGAGTGGGACCTCCAGTACAATGCTGAATAGAGTGATGAGCATAGACATACTTCCTTTCTTCCTACCTTGGGGAGAAAGAAATTAGGTTTTTACTATTAAGCATAATGTTAGTTGTGCGATTTTTGTATGTGCCTTTTATCAGGTTGATATAGTTAGTTCCATTCTGTTCCTAGTTTGCTAAGTTTTATCATAAAAAGATGATGAATTCTGTCAATTGCTTTTTTTTGCATCTATTAAGATGATCATATATTTTTTCATTACAGTCTTTTGATATGGTAAATAACCCTGATTAATTTTAAAATCTGAACCAATCTTGCATTTATGGAATAAATCTTACTTGGCTATGATGTATTCTTATTTTTATATATAGCAGGATTATTTTTTCTTCTTTGTTTTTTTAATTGGAGTAAAACTGCTTTACAATGTTGTTAGTTTCTGCAGTACAATGCAAAGGAACGAAATTGGGTCATTTGTAGAGATGTGGATGGACCTAGAGTCTGTCATACAGAGTGAAGTGAGCCAGAAAGAGAAAAACAAATATCGTATATTAACATATATATGTGGAATCTAGAAAAATGGTACAGATGAACCTATTTGTAGGGCAGGAATAGAGACATAGATGTATAGCAGGATTTGATTTGTTGATATTTTGTTGAAAAAGTTCTATATTCAATACGGATATTGTTTACAATTTTCTTTCAATGTTTTTGTATGGTTTTAGTATCAGGTAATGTCCCCATGAAGTGAGTTGAGAAGCATTTCCTCCTCTTATATTTCTTGAACAGTTTGTGTAGAGGTGCTATTATTTATTCCTGCAATGTGCAGTAGAATTAATTCCCCAAGGAGGCCATCTGGGCCTCAGTTCTCACTGTGGGAAGGTTTTTAACTACAAATTATATTTCCTTAATAGGTATAAGACTATTCAGGTTACCTATATATTCGTGTGAAGATATTTCGGTATTTTTTTGTCTTTCAAGGAATTTGTCAATTTCATTTCAGTTGTCAAATTTATAGGCATAAAGATGTAATATTACAACTATCATCATTGTAATATTTTTTAACTATCCATTTAAATGTCTGCAGAATAGCGTTGTCCTCTTTTTCATTCTTTTTTTAAAAAATTATTTTTTAATACAGCTTTTAAAGGTTACATTCCATTTACAGTTATTACAAAATATTGGCTATATTCCTCATGTTGTGCAATACATCCTTGTAGCCTATCTTATACCCAATAGTTTGTACCTTCCACGCCCACACCCCTATATTGCCCCTCCTCACTGGTGACCACTAGTTTGTTCTCTATATCTGTGAGTCGGCTTCTTTTTTGTTATATTTACTAGTTTGTTGTATTTTTTAGATTCCACATATAAATGATATCATACAGTATTTGTCTTTCTCTGTCTGACTTATTAAATATCTTTTTCTTTCTTGTCAGCCTAGTTATAGCTTTATCTATTTTATTGATCTTCTCCAAGAACCAGGGGTTTGTTTCATTGGTTTTCTCTATTATTTTCTCTTCACAATTTCATTGATTTCTCTCTATCTTTATGATCTTCTTATGTCTCCTTATTTTGAGTTTGCTCTTCTTTTTTTAGTTTTTTAAGGTGGAAGCTTAGATTGTTGATTTGAGACTTTTATTTTTTTCTAACACAAGTATTTCATGCTATAAATTTCCCTTCAAGCAATGCTTTTGTTGTATCACACAAATTTTGATGTATTGTGTTTTTCATTTTTACTCAATTCAAAACACTTTCTAACTTCCCTTGTTACTTCATCTTTGACTCATGGGTTAGTAAGGAGTGCCTTTTATAATTTTCAAGTATTTGCAAATTTTCTAGATTAGCCCTGTTTTAATTTCTATGTTTATTCCATTGTGATCAGATAATGCACTTAATGATTTCAATTCTTTGGAATGTGCTAAAAATAATCTTATTGCCTAGAATATGAGCTACCTTAGAGAATGTCCCATGTGCACTTGAAAAGAGTAAATATTATCCTGTTATTCAGTGGTTTTCTTCCAAGAATCAAATACCCTCTAGCATCTCCTTGCTTTATGTAACTCTCTAGTGCCTTAAATATTGTTTTAAAAATATATTTTGTTCAGAGTTTATCATTCTTATCAATGAGAAGCTTAGCTTTTTAAAATTTTCTCTACCATTATTTGTAGCCAGAACTCTCAGACATCTTGCAATATAAGAAAAAACTTTATTTTTGAGGCAGGGTGTGTTGAGTTTTTTAGTTCTTTCAAGCAAAAAAATCCTAATACACACACACACACACACACACACACACACAATTAGTTCACAATGTGTAAACTGTAATGTCAAGAACATCTGGGGTGAGGGGTGGGAAACCCCACAACTAGAACTATTTTCTGTTCGATTTGGCCTAAATTAAACTAGAAGTCAATTTAACCGGAGGAAGAAACATGTATGACTGTTTTACTTATAGGTAAAACTATTTACAAAGTGTTCCACAGTATTTACAAATGAAGAAGGAAACAAATGGAAACATTATTACCTTTACACAGAGGAGCGGCACTGCTCCATTTGCCAGGTCCAGAACAAATAAGCTTGCTCTCTCCAACAAGTGAGTATTCATCTGATCCATTTGAAGGATTACAACTATAAGTTACTAATTCATTATATTCAAATATATTCCTGTAGCTATTGGTGTGTTTTCCATGTTTTATTTTTGGAGGTCGTCCACAAAAAATCTCTTAAAAAGGGGTAAAAAGAGAAAATAAAGGTAAAGGGAAGGTGAAAGAGTAAGACAGCATCAGTAAAGTCCTATGAACTACCTTCAATAGGTTCTTTAACATATGATTTCTAGAAGTTAGTTGTGAATCCTTTATCCATTTAGAGGAGAGTTTCCATGAGAAAATGTATTATCCCAAATTCAAATCATGTAGAAATAAACTTTTAAGAACCAAACTCATTTTCTTAAATACCTATATAAAGTACCTATATGAAATACCTATATTTATCTATAAGGACATGCTAAGTTTTGTTCTAATCATCATAAGAGATGGAAATTTAATGAGAAAATATGCTTGTGATTAAAAATAAAATTCACTGCTAGCTAAGAAATGCATATTTATAATTTATAAACATATCCATTCACTACATCCATGGTTCACAATAATGCCAAGATATGGTGTTATTTCACTGTCATCCTTGTAAGTTTATGGTGAAATTTTCCAGAATCTACAAATTGTGTGATTTTGCCACAGACTGAATCCAGATGTCTTCCTTTAAGCCAGATATTGAAGAGATTTGCAAAAATGTAAAACAATGCCACTATTCCCACTGTTGGTTTTGGAAATTTTTAATTTTTTCATAAGAATATGTTGTATATATTAACATGTATTGACTTTACTGTTCCTAAAAATGATTTAATAATTAACTATTTTAAAAACTTTTGTTTTAATTCCAATATAATGAATACCAATAGACATAACCCACATAAAGAAAAGCTCTTTGGAATCGTTGTTGATTTAACAGCATAAACAGGTCCTGAAGCCAAAAAGTTTGAAAATTCCTAATCCAAATTATAAAGTGAGAATTAACTTACTTTCACAATGTGGTATCAAATCACTCCAATGCACATTATCTCCAATAAGGTTACAAGTTAGAATTTTTTTTCCTCTTAAGTAATAACTAAATGAAAAAAGAAAAGGTTACTGTTTCTTTAATAGCACATAACATTGAAAATTTTTATATGGTTGTTTTTCTGCACTACAGTAGTTTGAGGGAGAAGTTTCTTAAATGACATGATATAATGAAAGTGCTAACCAAATCTTCAATTTTAATCAAATAAAGAGTTTCTGCATGTGGACACACACTGTCCCACAGCAAAATGTCTAAATTACTATCATGCCTGTCAGTGTGGCCTCTTCACCATCTCTGGCAAATGCATCACACATTCACTTCTATGCTTTTGCTCACACCATTCTGCTTAGCAAGGACTGAGCAGAGACATCAGACCCTAGAGCTTGCCTGCCTGGATTCAAGTCCCAGCTCCATGAATGACTTGTTATTTAAGCTTGGGAAAGTCTCTTACTGTTTCTCTTGCTCAATTTCCTCATCTATGTAAAAGAGATAATAGTACATACTTCACGGGGTTGTTTTGAGAATAAGTTAGCATCTGACTCATAGTGAGTGCTAGGTAAGTTTTAGTTCTTTTTAATATTCTTTAGATCAGAATATCTTTCCAGGAATAGCTTGGGAATACTACTTAATGAAATTTTCTCTGATGATTTAAACTCACAGTACTCTCTTCTCCTTCTGGATTCTCATTGTAATGATCATAAATAATGGTATGTATTTGGCACTTCTTATTTACTATTTTGATTTAATATATTATGTTAGTATATATTGTGTTTCTAACTAGGCTACAGCTTTTTTTTGAGAAGAGTCTATGCTTTAAGTTTTTGGTACCTTTCAAAGTGCCTAATAGGCTCTCTATATCTATGACAGGATGTTCTAATATTTTTACTTGATCAGTTTAAAAATAATCAGTGAAACTGCTTGTACAAGGTTCCAGTTGACTTTTCCATTAAGCTGTACTCATTTTCTGTATATTAGTGTTTTAGGAGAGGATTTTGGGAAGGTGGTAGAGTTGGAAGTTCTAGGAATTTGTCACCATAACTAGACAAAAACTGCAATGGCAGAATCTGTCTGATGTCACTGTTTTGGAACTCTGGAGTCTGTTGAAGGCTTGCAAGTTCTAGAGGAAAACTCAGACAGGTAAATTGCATTAATTTCAGTCAATTTCAGCTCTTAGGAAAACAGCAGCAACTTACCCCTACCCTCAGCAGTGTGGCAGGCAACTGTGCGTGTGCTCCTGAAGCAGCTTACACACAGGTTGCAGGAGGTACAATAGCCAAAAAGACTGTCTTCCAAGTACCAAGGATCTGTACTCTGATTGCTGACTGCTAGTTCTGATCACAGAAAGTGGTGGCAGCCATTGTTGTCACACCTTGCTGACTCTTGCAAGCCCTATCCTTGTTGGCTGAAGTCACTTACACGGGATTTAAAGATCCAGCAACATTTGCTTCCACTTTCATTTTTCATGTTTCCACTCTCAGAAGCCAGGCACTAAAGACTAGGACATTCAAAAACAACTGCATATGTGGGGAAATTTAGAAAGTGAGTGTCCATGTTCAGGGAAAAAACACAGAAACAGCCTGAGAAGACCTTCAGTTTACATCTCAGGTGATCCCTGCCACAGAAACATGATACAAAAATCAATAAACAAAAACAATAACAAAAACTGCAATGTCTAGGGAAAGGGGAGAATCTGATTTGCAGAGTTACACATTATTAGATTCCAATATCCAATATTCCACAAAAAATCACCAGGCATACAAAGAAACAGGAAAGTATGGTCCATTCAGAATAAAAAAACAAATGAACAGAAACTGTTCCTGAAAAAATCTGATGATAGATATATTAGATAAAGACATCAAAATATCTTAAAGATGGTCAAAGAACTAAAGGAAGACTTGGAGAAAGTCAAGAAAATGATGTGTGAACAAAATGGAAGTATCATAAGGAGCTAGAAAACCTAAAAAGGAACCAAAAAGAAATTATGGAGCTTAAAAGTACAATACCTGGTATTAAAAATTCAATAGAGGGATTAAAGGCAAATTTGAGCAGCAGAAGGAAGGATCAGTGAACATGAATATAGAATGGTGGAAGTTACTGAGTCTGAGGAACAGAAAGGAAAAAGAGTGAAGAAAAGTGAGCAGAGCCTAAAGGACCTGTGTGATATCATCAAGTGGATCAACCTACACAGTGTGGGAATCTCAGAGGGAGAAGAGAGATAGAAAGGGGCAGAGAGAATATTTTAAAAAAATAATGGTGAGCAACTTTGCAAATTTGATGAAAGACACAAATATAAACATCCAAGAAGCTCAACAACCCCCAGGTAAAATGAACTTAAAGACACCCACACTAAGTCACATAATAACCAAACTTTCAAAAGACAAAGACAGAGTGGCTAAGATGGCCAAGTAGAAGGACCCTAAGCTCACCTCCTCTCACAAGAACACCAAAATCACAACAATCTATAGAGCAATCATCATTGAAAAAGACTGAAACCTACTAGAAAAGATCCCCTACCGCTAAAGACATAAAGATGGAACCACAAGGAGACTGGTAGGAGGGGCAGCCTTGCAATATAATCAAATCCCATACCCCCCAGTGGGCACCCCACAAACTGGAGAATAATTATATTACAGAGATTCTCCCACAGGAGTGAGTTCTGAGCCCTACATGAGGCCCCACAGCCCAAGGGTCTAGCACTGGGAAGAGGAGCTCCCAGAGCATTTGGCATTGAAGGCCAGTGGGGCTTGATTGCAGGAGCTCCACAGGATTGGGGATAACAGAGATTTCACTCTTAAAGGGTGCAAAAAAAAACCTCACACACACCAAAGGACCAAAGTTAAAAGCAGTAACTTCATAGGAGCCTGGGCCAGAGCTACCCACTCATCTTGGAGGGTCTCCTAGGGAAGTGGGGGTAGCTGTGGCTCACTCTGGGGATATAGACATTGCGGCAGATATATCAGGGAGGATTCATTTGTGTGAGTTCTCCCAGAGGCTGATATTTTGGCACCAAGGCCTGGCCCCACCCAACAGCCTGTAGGCTCCAGTGCTGGGACATCTCAGGCCAAACAACAAACTGGGAGGGGATACACCCCCACCCATGAGCAGACAGGCTGCTTAAAGACTTCCTGAGTCCACAGCCACCTCTAAACACATCCCTAGACATGGCCCTGCCCACCAGAGGACCAAAACCCAGCTCCAATGGTTAGGGGGCAGACACCAGAAGCAAGAAAATTACAGTCCTGCAGCCTGCAAGCCAAGTCTGCAAACGCAGGCCAGATACTACCCTGGGACCAGCTGGCCCCTGGCCCTTGGGTAATGAGAGGGGAGTGCACTGCTGGGATGCATAGGATGTCTCTTACAGAGGGTCACTTCTCCAAGGTCAAAAAAAAGTAACCAACCTACCACATACATAAAAATACAAATAGCAATTTAGAGAAAATGAAGCAACAGAGGAATATGTTTCAGATGAAGGAACAAGATAAAACCCCAGAAAACTAAGTGACATGGAGATAGGCAATCTACCCAAGAAAGAGTTCAGAGTAATGATAGTAAAGATGATCAAAGAACTCAGGTGGAGAATGGATGCACGGAATGAAAAATTAGAAGTTTTTAACAAAGAATTAGAAAATATAAAGAACAACCGAACAGAATTAAAGAATACAATAACTGAAATGAAAAATACACTAGAAGGTATCAATAGTAGAGTAAATGAGATGGAAGAACTGATTAGTGAGGTGGAAGACAGAGTAGTGGAAATTACTGCCACTGAAGAGAAAAAAAAAAAAGAATGAAAAGGAATGAGGACAGTTCAAGAGACTTCTGGGATAACATCAAGCATGCTAATATTTGCATTATCAGGGTCCCAGAAGGAGAAGAGAGAGAGAGAGAAAGGACCTGAGAAAACATTTGAAAAGATAATTGCTGAAAATTTCCCTAACCTGGGGAAGGAAACAGTCACCCAAGTCCAGGAAGTGCATAGAGTTCCATACAGGACTAACCCACAGAGGAATACACCATGATACAGTGTAATCAAAATGAAGAAAATTAAAGATAAAGAGAGAATATTAAAAGCAACAAGGGAAAAGCAACAAGTAACATACAAGAGAACTCCCATAAGGCTATCAACTGATTTTTCAGCAGAAACTCTGCAGGTCAGAAAGGAGTGGCATGATATACTTAAAGTGATGAAAGACAAAAACCTACAACTAAGAATCCTCTACCCAGCAAGGCTCCCATTCAGATTTCATGGAGAAATCAACAGCTTTACAGACAAGCAAAAGCTAAAATAATTCAGTATTACCAAACCAACTTTACAACAAATGATAAAGAACTTCTCTAGGTGGAAAAGAAAAGGCCACAAATAGAAACAAGAAAATTATAAAATGGAAAAGCTCACTGGTAAAGGCAAACTTACAAGAAAGGTAGGAAATCATCCACTAGTAGGGAGGTTAAAAGATGAAAATAGTAAAAATCATTTGTATCCACAATAAGCAGTTAAGGGATACACAAAACAATTAGATGCAAAATATAAAATCAAAAACAGTAATTGTGAGGGGAGGAGAGTACAAATGCAGGGTACCTAAAATGCATTTGAAATTAAGAGATCAGCAACTTAAAACAAGCATGTATAAATATAGACTCTAATACAAAAACCTCATGGTAACTGTAAAACAAAAATATATAATAGATATACATACAAAAAGAAAAAGGAATCCAAACATAACATTAAAGATAGTCATCACAAGAGTAGAGAATGAAAGAAGAAAGGGGAAACAAAAAGACCTACAAAAACAAAATTCAATTAACAAAATGGCAATAGGAACATACTTATCAATAATTACCTTAAATGTAAATAGACTAAATGCTCCAACCAAAAGACAGACTGGCTGAATGGTTACAAAAACAAGACCAATATATACACTGCCTACAAGAGACTCACTTCAGATCTGGAGACACATACAGACTGAAAGTGAGGAAATGGAAAAAGTATTCCATGCAAATGGAAATCAAAAGAAAGTCAGAGTTGCAATACTTACATCAGACAAAAATAGACTTTAATAAAGACTGTTACAAGAGACAAAGACACTACATAATGAGCAAAGGATCAGTCAAAGAAGAAGATTATAAAAATTGTAAATATATATGCACCCAACATAGGAGCACCTCAATATATAAGGCAAGGGCTAACAGCCATAAAGGAAAAATTGACAGTAACACAATGATAGTAGGGAACCTTAACACTCAACTCACATCAATGGACAGATCATCCAGACAGAAAATCAATAAGGAAACACAGGTAACACCCATCCTTCTGAAACTATTCCAAAAAACTGCAGAGGAAAGAACTCTTCCAAACTTGTTCTCTGAGGCCACCATCACCCTGATACCAAAACCAGACAAAAATATCACACAAAAAAAGAAATTTATAGGTCAATATCACTGATGAAAATAGATGCAAAAATCCTCAACAAAATACTAGCAAACCAACTCCAAAACTACGTTAAAAGGATCATACATCATGATCCAGTGGGATTTATCCCAGGGAGGCAAGGATTTTTCAATATTCACAAATCAATCAATGTGATACAGCATATTAACAAATTGAAGGACAAAAACCATGTGATCCTCTCAACAGATGCAGAAAAACTTTTTATAAAATTCAACATCCATTTATGATAAAAAACTCTTCAGAAAGTAGGCATAGAGGAAACATAGCTCAACATAATAAAGGCCATATATGACAAACCCACAGCTAACATCATACTCAATGGTGAAAAGCTGAAAGCATTTCCTCTAAGATCAGGAACAGTACAAGGATGCCCACTCTCACCACTTTTATTCAGCATAGTTTTGGAAGTCCTAGCCACAGGAAGCAGAAAAGAAAAAGAAATAAAGGAATCCAAATCGGAAAAGAAGTAAAACTGTCACTGTTTGCAGATGACATGATGTTATACATAGAAAATCCTAAGGATACTACCAGAAAACTACTAGAGCTCATCAATGAATCTGGTAAAGTTGCTGAATACAAAATTAATATGCAGAAATCTGTTGCACTTCTATACACTAACAACGAAAGATGAGAAACAGAAATTAAGGAAACAATCCCATTTACCACTGCAACAAAAAGAATAAAATACCTAGAAATAAACCTACTTAAGGAGCAAAAGACCTGTACTCTGAAAACTGTAAGACACTGATGAAAGAAACTGAAGATGACACAAACAGATGGAGAGATATCCCATGTTCTTGGATTGGAAGAATCAGCATTGTCAAAATGACTATACTACCCAAGGCAATCTACAGATTCAATACAATGGCATTTTTCACAGAACTAGAACAAAAAAACTTTAAATTTGTATGGAAACACAAAAGACTCCTATTAGCCAAAACACTCTTGAGAAAGAAGAACGGAGCAGGAGGAATCATGCTCCCTGATTTCAGACTATACAATAAAGCAACAGTCATCAAAACAGTATGGTACTGGCAGACAAGCCAGACATATAAATCAATGGAGCAGGATAGAAAGCCCATAAATAAACCCATACACTGATGGTCAATTAATCTATGACAAAGGAGGCAAGAATAGACAATGGAGAAAAGACAGTCAATAAGCAGTGCTGGGAAAACTAGACAGCTATAAAAGTAAAAAGAATGAAATTAGAACATTCTTTAACACCATATACAAATGTATACAAAAATAAACTCAAAATGGATTAAAGACCTAAATATAAGACAGTATATTATAATACAGAGGAAAACATAGGCAGAACACTCTTTGACATAAATTGCAGCAATATTTTATTTGGATACGTCTCCTAGAGTAATGGAGATAAAAACAAAAATAAAAACTGGGACCTAATTAAACTTAAAAGCTTTTGCACAGCAAAGGAAACCATAAACAGAATGAAAAGAAAACCTACAGACTGGGAGAAAATATTGTAAATGATGCTACCAAGAAGGGATTAATTTCCAATACATACAGCTCATCCAGCTTAATATCAACAACAACAACAACATAATCAAAAAATGGGCAAAAGACCTAGGTAGACATTTCTCCAAAGAAGACATACAAATGGCCAACAGGCACATGAAAAGATGCTCAACATAACTAATTATTAGAGAAATGCAAATCAAAACTACAATGAGATATCACCTCACACCAGTCAGAATGGCCATCATTAAAAAGTCTACAAATAATAAATGCTGGAGAGGGTGTGGAGAAAAAGGAGCCCTCTTACACTGTTGGTGTCATTTCTGTGAGCCCTCCTTCAACTCTGAGAGTTGGCCATTTTTACTAGGGTGCACTGTGTTGTTAAGGATAAAGTCACCATGATTACTACATTTTCAGTGCTTCCAATAGGCTTATTATCACATATAATAAGTATTTGATTTTGCTTTTCTTCAATTTAAATTCCTTTCTATTAATTACACATCATTTCATTCTCCATAAAAAGCCCAAGAGTTGTTTGGCTACAAGTGCAACTTATGACCTAGAAAGAAAAATGAAATCAACTTTAAGGGAATGATTAAGCTGAGAAGCAAAGAAAAATGGAATTCATAACATTTAACTTATTTCCTCTAAGGAGTAACTTACTTACCCCTCATTACAAGAAATGTGAGCTTCTGATTCAAACTCAAAGGTTTTATTTGGGGCATATACTTCACCATGTTTTATTTCTGGATTTGGACATGATTTTCCTAAAAGAAAATTTTCAAATTCGTTTTTTCATACCAATTTCAAAACATTTAAATCAAGATCAAAATTCTACACTGCTCTTTTCTATTGATTAAATATTATTTTCTTTCTTTAATTATTATAAGGGCAAACTTAACATTCACATTTACTGAGGAACCAATCACCAATAAAGATTCCCTGGAGATTTCTCAAAGCCTGAAAAAATGCATTGCTATCTAAAACCTAGTTTTGCATGAGAAAATCATTATTGTTGCAGTGGAAAATTGACCCTAAAATGTGTAAAAATCTCTACAGAAAGCAAAAAACAACAAAAATGGTTTTGTTTCCTTACTTAAACATGCTTCTTCAATAGGGCTCCATGAGCCATTAGGCTCACAAGTAGATGCGAGGAGATAAGGCCACACATAAAAGTATCCTCTGTGACACTCATAGTCTATTCTGTCCCCAGGATAATAATGGCGTTTAATGACACCCTTGAGCTTCATACTCTCCAATACTGGTGGATCAATACAGGGACCTAGGAATAAAAATAGAAACAGAAAATTAAGGATTTAATCTCTTTCGCCAGCCACTTGTGGCCTAGCAGCAAGTAGGCAGTACAGAATAAATGGAAAGGTTCTTAGCAAGATTTTAAGTGATTGTCACATGCTTTTACCCAAGTGATGGTAGTAGCGGAGGATGTGTCTTGCTTACTTTAAATAACATCCTATTAGCTTTTAATTTGTTGAGGAATAAGCTAAATTTTCATTCAACAGTAAATTAAAGGAGACAAAATCTTTTTGGTATTGACTAAATATATATATATAGGTACATATCCTTACATACTTTTTTCTAAATTCATTTCAAAACTCACCTCTCCTCTAAAAAGTCTTCCATTGTATATAGCACTCTGCTCAGATTACTCTTCCATAGTTTGAAACACAAGCATATGATCACTTGTCACTCAGTTTCCTCTCAGAAGGCAAGGTCTTAGAGGGCAGGGATCATATGCCTTCTTTTTCTACTACACTCTGTACACACTGGGTGCTCAAGACATGCTATGGTAAGAGGTGACTATTAAATAAACATTGTGGATTTCAAAGATCAAAATAGATATGGACTAAGTATTTCAAAGTATGACTTCATTTCATATATTTCATATTTGTGAACTAAAGAATTTTATGAATGAATAGATAACTTTTAAATATCAAAATTTACCATTTTGAATAGACTTACATTGAAAAAAATTTGTTTTCTTGATATTACCTTAAATGTAATTTAATTTTTCTTCTCTGATCAATAGAGCATGCATATCCTTAGAAGCTCCCTGAGGTAGCTGTTTGGGCTATTTATCTAATATACCCCAATAGTAAAGCTACTTTATTGCTATACTTTTATAAGTTTTTATTCTTTTTTTTTTTTGGCGGTGGGGAGTCCCTCCTTAGAAGAGTGTAATTCCTACTTCAACAATTTCTCTTCCTTTTAATTATCTGTGAGCTCGATAACCTAACAAATCTGTTAGAAAAATTATGTAAAATAATATTATGGAGACACATCAAGTCCTAAAGTGCTAAAGGAATGCAGAGGCCACACCTATAAGGTTAAGGATCTAAGGAGAAAGAAATAGCCCTATTTTGGTCCCTGAGGAACCTTTTCTTTATTACTCCCTGGATCTTGGTCTTACTGCAGATTGAGAGACTGGTCAAGAGAGAACTCTAAAGAGGTGAAATATTACCCTCCTTTCCTATCATATTCTAAACTCTAAACTCCTCTCTTGATACACCATCCAACATTTCATTTACATCATGTGCTGAAACTGTTTCAACACTTAGCAAATGTTTTCAACATTTCTACTATGCTGATCTTGTTACATGAATGCTCTTCAATTAACTGCCCAAAACAAAACAAAAGCAAAAAGAAAAAAAAAAAAAAAAAAAAAAAAAAAAAAAAAAAAAAAAAAAAAAAAAAAAACAAAACAAAACAAAACCCTTTAGTATTAAAAGCATTGCTTAAAAAGAAAATTAGTTGAGTTGAATTTTATTAATAATATTAAATTTACTCAATACCCTGAGCCAGACGTTCTCATTTTAACATAGGAAAAAAACAAACAAACAAAAAACACAGGATAGAAATGCTATATAATTTCGTACTGGATACAAATGTATTACATCATTCTAGAATTTCCTGGAACCACCAAGAAAGAAATCAAGTTAACAGCATGCCCATAATTAAATTATGAAAGAACAAAGAACAAGTGTTCTTTGTTTATGCACTCAACTTCAGTAACTATCTCGAAAGTATAAAAAAGAAGAGAAAATTCCTAAAGTAACTCTCACACATAGTGCTCTGAATGGAAAAAGACATGTCAATTGGACAGTTTAATCCATTCAACTAATGAAGGATTTCTTCCTACCAATATACATCATGAAATGAGTGCTTTTAACAATGTGCAGTTTAGAATGTTTGCTTTGTCAACCAGTTGATCACAAGCTTTATACACTGTAATAACTGAGTCCAATATCACACATTTTTATAATCAAATTTCTTCTTTTGCTCAGAACATTGAATTTTTTTCCCATGAGGATTTTCAAAGTAAATGTCCCTAGCTCCAAAAAAATAACATCTTAACTTAGTTTTTTCTAAATAGTTTACAACATAATTATTATTAGGCTGTAATCCTATACTTTAACAGTGGATGCTATTACATAATAAGATAGGCTGCATTCAGAAAATTCCCCAGTGTTCCAGGTGAGTGTCAGGAAAGTGAAATAATGCTCTGCTGTGAATCAAGAAAACTGTTCACTTTCTATACACTTGAAAAAATTGTGCAAGCACTCTCTACTTGCTTGCAAAATTAAAAATAACTCCCTGACACAAGCACACACCACACCACTTCCCATGTGGTTCCCTTCAGAAAATCATGGTCTCTGACCCAAACTGGAACTTCCCGAAATCTGACCACCCCTCCCCTTCTCTCACTGTCCACACAACCTATTTTTAAACTTTCTTTGCTTCTTCAAAACACAGGCTCTAACATCTAACCTATCAATTTTATTTCTCAGTTCCCACTCATTTATAAGCCACTTAAATTATTTTCAAGTCATTAAGTAGCCTCCCTCTTGGTAAATTCACCCTAACACTCTCTCCCTCAGTAATTTTAATTACCCTGTCTCAACATCTGGAGCTATTGTTCATTCTCTTTGCTCCCTTGTGCCTGAAAAGCTCTTTTCCTTGGTTTCCAGGTAGCAAACCAGCCTAGTTTTCAGCCTGTCCTCTGGCTGCTCTTCCTTCTCTGCCTGATTGCATAATGTGACGTTCCTCATGGGTTATTCTACGAGCTCTCCTTATTTTCATTCTGCAAATCGCCCTGGGTCAGATGTATACTGTCATGACATCATTACAACTGATGAGAGCTGCCTCCCAAATCCCTCTCTCCATCCTAGATCTCTAGCTGGGGTGCCAAGTCTGTATGTTCAACTGCCTCCCCACAGCTCCACTTGGAATGTGTCACCCTATCTCAAATAACATAATGAAGCCAGCAAACAAGATACATGGTTTCCACAACTGAAATGCCTGTTCCCTCGCTCTGTTTCCACCTTTACTTCTAATTCAAGCCACTATCATTTCTTATCTGGATTGCTATAAGAGTTTCTGAATAGGTCTCCTTACTGGTCTCGCCACCTTTCACTCAGTTCATTTTCACATTGCCACCAGAGTAATACTGATATGATACTAGCACCAAGGTCCTTCCAAGTCAGGTACGTTTCAAAGGCTCCCTGTTGCCCTCATGATAATGTCTAAGGCTTCCTCACATGGCTAACAGAGCTTTAATGTCTGCTCACTCTTGCACAGTCTTCTAAGCCATATTCAATCCCACTAGTAGTGCCCATTAAATTACTCAACTTACTGTAGCACTCTAGACCTCCATGCATCATATTACTTCAGCTTTGACCAGAGACCCTGACATTCCTCTCACCCACTCATCCTTCAGTTTCATCTTAGATGCCACTTCTTCCTTGAGGCTCTTGACATCTCTCACTCAAAACACTGGGTTAAGTGTCCTCATGGTGCCCCAATTTACTTCTTTCACAGCACTTTTCATACTGTAATTATTCATTGCTTACTTCCCTAGGAGACTGTAGCCTTCTTGAGGACCATGTCTCATTCATCACTGCATTTCTAGTTCCTAGTGCCAAAGCTGAAGGAGTACTGTTATCGGTTTTATACATTCTTGGGTCAAAATTCAAATTCTTTACTGTTCAGCCAAACTGCTCCAAAAATATCTTCAAATCATCACTTTTTTCACTGCTGTTTCTGTTCCTATTTTCCATTTCTTTCATTCATTTATTTACAAACATTTCACTTTATCAGAATTTTTAATTTCTTTCTTGTCAAAATATTTGTTTTAGTATTTTATTATAAACCCATTTTATATTACTTCTATGACTAGAAATAGTATTTTAACATTATTAAAAGTGAACTCCAAAGACTGTGGGTTATATTTTTTCCTAAAGATTAGCAATGAACAATTCTAGAACTTGTTTCTTAAAACAGTGGTGATATTAATCATTTTAGAAATACCAAATTAAACCTGTGCCTATCATTATTTTAGTGTTTTTTAACTAACTTATTCTTGACAATCTTCCTATGAGTTGTGTACTATTTCCCATTCTTTAAGATGAGCAATCTGAACCACGGTAAGGTGAAGTAACTTGCCCATGAATACATTCCCTGTAGGTAGCAGACCCAGGGTCAAGCCAGGAAACCCGGTTCCACTACCCACATTGCTTTCCATCACTGTCTGTCATCCAGAACCCTTGTATGGTTATGACAACAACGTTTGTCTGCAATTTAGTCCTTAAGCAATGGTATTCTACTGAGCCTGGGGAGACTAAAGCAACGTTAGTTTAGATTTGCATTGTGCTAGGGCAAACGAAAGGCCTCAAGGTGCCCAAAAAGAACAGGTAATAACATCATAGTCTGATTTTTATGATAGTAATTTTTCATTCCTAACTATCCTGCTCTTCCATAATAATTCACTCTGTGATCTACACCGCTGCCTTCCTCTTGCCTCCTTTGCCCTACTGCTGCCCATGACTAGGCAGTCCATGACTGCCCTGAGCCATGTCACATCTCTGAGCCTTTGCTCACACTGTTTTCTCTGCTCTGAACACCTTTCTTCCTGCTCAGGAGAACTCCTAAAACTCTTGTCTTCCTTGACTTAATTCACTCAACATCTCCTCTAGGAAGTAGTCTCTGCTTCCCTGGGGAGGCACTGACCAGTCCCCTTCTCTTGTGTAAGCAGCTTTTTGTAGGAAAGAGCTATTTGCAGGAGGTTCTTTTTGTCTTGTCACTTTAGCAAAACTATACTTTAATTAACCTCTGGCCCAAGCACACCTTTCACATCTTTAGATCACACAATACTTTGCCTAACCTGTTGGTTCTCTTCTTAGATCAAAGAAATAGAAAGGAAGAATAATTAACAGATGATCAGATCTTTCCCCCAGCTTTCCCTTCAGTAACCTCCAGAGCAAACTGTGTGAAAGAGATAACATCTAAAGAAATATCACAAGGAGTCGACAAGTCTGCAGGCAACGAGAGATGTCAATAAATAGGACTCCCTATCTCAATGATTAACTAAGATTACTTCCCCTTTTTCCCTTAAAAAACTTTCATGGCCAAGCAGAATCTTCAGAGTTAGTTCTGGGACAGGAGTCTGCCTTCTCCCCAGATGCCAGCCTTCTGATTAAAGCTTTCCATTCCTACCAGCACTTGTCTCTCAAGTATTGACTTTTTGAGCAGCGAGCAGCCAGACCTGAGTTCGGTAGCACTCGGACTCTCCTCTGCATGGATCTCTCAGCTCACCATCACATGTTTTCGTGTTTAACACATGATATTGTGGACTCCATTCAGCCATGTGGCCACAACACCTCACACAGTACATGCCTCATAGTCACTATTCAGAACACTTTGGTTCTCAAAGTTACACTGCTGTCAAACAGAAACCAATAGTAAAGAATACAGTATAATTAATCTAACATTGAAAATAA
Organism: Balaenoptera musculus; assembly: GCF_009873245.2. Taxonomy (NCBI): domain Eukaryota; kingdom Metazoa; phylum Chordata; class Mammalia; order Artiodactyla; family Balaenopteridae; genus Balaenoptera; species Balaenoptera musculus. The sequence goes on from NC_045785.1 coordinate 149,640,407, forward strand.
TCATCTTAAAACTTTATGCACTGGAGAAAGATTTGACCACCTAATTTCTTTTGTTCTCTATCTCCCAGTATCATGGTAACCTAGCAATGGACCAATAAGGACTATTCTTCTTGCACTGTAATATGCAGAGTAAGAAACTAAGAAACTACTGTGTAAGCACTTATTCATCTTGGCTTCTTTCAAAAGAAAAGACCTAAAATAGGCAGAAGAGACCACCCATAAAAGGAAATTGTAGGCTTTGTCCCACAAAGCAGACTCATTCTGGATGAATGAGACTGGTCCCTTCTGTGATCTTCTACCATTTGGCAACTACCTCTGAGATGGCAGGACTCCCAAGGCACAACACTGCCCACTTACAAAATCTCATGAGCCGCTTCAGCACATGTTTATTATATCCACATACTTTCCCTGCCCAACATAGTGAGTTCTCATTTGTACCTTATCTAAGTTTCTTACCTATCCTGATTTTACCTTTCAATCTTAAACCTAACCTTGTTTTTCCTCCTCTTCATTTCTAGCTGTTATCTTCCCTGATACATCCTATTCATTTTACTTATCTATTTTCCTCTATTTTGAATAGTTTCCATCATCTCCTTCGACTTCTAGCTTTAAGCCTATTCTAAACATTATTATTCTTTAAAAAATTCCTTTTAATTTTTTGTTAGCACTGCTGTTCCATCACCCACAACTCTCTTGCAGAGAAATAAACTTTCAAAATGATCCGTAACAAGCAAGACTGGAGTATTGAGAACCCTGAGGAGTCTACAGTCCGGAGAAGATAGATCCTTTCTGACCCCCAGCTGTCCCTGCCTTAGCTTTTTAGGCACCACAGAAAGTCCATCTTAAGCATGGCTTTTTAGAGAACCTTCCTCCTGGAAGCAAGAGAAGTTGTTCCTGGGCTCTAAGCCTCAGCCGAATGTTACTTTTAATTTTCTGGTACTTGATAGTTATACAATAATGTTGACACTGAGGCAAAAAAATGGGCATTTGAAACCACAAGTGTGACAAGACAGCCAAGATCTTTGCATTCTAGTGAGGAGAGAACAGAACACATAGTTTGGGAGGGTGACTACCAGTTTGGGGGAATTGAGCTGAAGTGTGTGTGGCTACCAGAAACAGTGGGTCAGAGAAGGTCCCTCTGAGGGGATAACATCACAACTGACTTTAAAGAATAAGAAGGAGCCAATTATGCAAGAGGCAGAAGGAGAATGTCCCAAGGCCAAGGGAACAGCAAGTACAGAAGGCAAAGTGGCAGAGTTTGGCCTGTTTGATGAGCAGAAAAGTCTTTCCCTTCCACCAGTCATTTGTTAAACGCTGTCAGAGAATCATGCTCCTTTCCTCCTGGGTACTTCTCTTGGGTTATAACGTATTCATTAATATTATGTTTTGGCTACTGTCTACCACTCCCAATAAATTGTAGCAAATATTTGATTTCCTAACATGTGCCTGGCACTGGGGACCCAAGACCAGCACAGGACCTGGCATATAGAAGGCAAGTATGTATTGAATGAATGCTGCTAAGAAAAAATGCAGCATACAAACTGTATATGTAATAGATCCTAAAAATAACTTGGACATGGAAACACACGTGTATATAAAGACAGAAGGAAATATACCAAAGTATTAAATATGGTTGTCCTTTGATTGTGTATGTTTTATACAATAAGCATGCCTTTTTTTGGGCATATATTTAAAGTTTATTCGATTCAATGAAACACGGAAAAGAAAATAAAAAGAAGTGAATGGGCCTCAGCTCTAGTTTATGAGCTGTATGGGAAAACCAGATGAACACCATTTATAGTTCATTTTCAGGATGCTCATTTTTCACTATGTTTGGCTACCAATGTTTTTTAGGTTGCTTTGGTAAGCCCCATACAAAGCAGCTTCCTTGTCCCACACTGGGCACCACTGGGCTGGCAACTTCCACAAAGCGTATACCAGGGTACATTCGCCCAGGCTCCCCCAGCGGGGCACAAACACCCCCCACACAAGGCATCACCAGCCTAGAGAACAGAAGGCAACCCCTCCCCCAGGGCACAGCACCAGACTAGCAGCATCCCCAGACACAGGGGGCACTCAAGGGCAAGCCGTCCCCACCAGCACCGGGTCCCGCTCCTGTTCCAAGTTGGCTCAGTCCTGGAAACACCCTACAGACTTTTGCTAGGGACACAGCTTGGCCCGGGGTAAACCCCGGCCAAGCCCACCACCCCTCACCGCTCAGTGCCCACCACCAAGCAAGCCTTCTCCTCGGCCACTACGTGTTCTCCACCCCGGTGGGTCCCCGCACAGCAAGACCCAGGACATTCCGGCCACGCCTTCAACCCTAACTCCGCACGACCCCGGGTGGATCCAGCTTCGCGCCTCCGCCCCGAGCCAACAAGCAAAGCTCCCCCGGCCCTCGGTTCTGGCCTGCCTGCTCCCCGACCCACTCCAGTTCGCCGCCAGGGCGCACACTCTCTCCAGGCTCCTACCGGAGAATATGGGCAACGGGAGCACTAAGGACAGCAAAAGAATCCCGCCGCAGCACCAAGGAAAAGGGGGACTCTCTGGGAGGCCGGGAGGCGCCCGGCGAGGCGCGCAGGACGCCGTCATTTTCGGGAAAATCAGCGGGAAGCCCGAGACCAAACCAGGAGAGAACTTTTAGATAGAGTTCAGTTACAGGACGCAATAATCCCCGGATTCACAGTGTCAAGTGCGGTCACGCAGGTGGGCGTGGCCTAGAACGCTGCAGAGCGAAGGAGAGGGCCTTGCGGGGCCAATGGGCGGGCTGCAGGGTGGGGCCTCGGCGCCCGGGGCGGCCCTCTGGCCTGGAGAGGCGGGGCGAGGCCCTTGCGCGGGGCTAACCCTCCCGGTGGGCGGGGAGCTTTGCGCCTCCTGCTTGGACCCGGACTGTCTCTGACTCCTCAGTCTGCAGACCTGAAGGCGAGCCGCGGCGGCTTGTGGGATATGGCTGGCTCACCGCCTCTACGTAAACAGACTGTTACCACCCTACGCGGGAAGGGTGGAAAGGAGTCAAGGGCTGGTGCGGTCATCACTGTCCCTTTTCCGGAAAGCTGGACTAAAGAATCAAGCGCATCGACCCGAAAATAGAAACCTAGAGCCCAGCCAGTGGGTCACTGTGGGGCAGACACCCCTCAGGACTCCACTTTGGACCTGGGGCACTCCATATGGTCCGACACCTGGACCCTTGCTCAATCTTTAGCATTAGTCAGGCATAATTCGGGACAATAGTTGAGGTTTCCGTGGTTGAGCCTCTGCTTCTGAAGCCTCTCATGGCCTGATTTCAAAATCAGGAAAGGTTTGGTCATTGCTCTCCCAACTGCTAAAGTCAATTAGCCTTCTCTGTGTTCCCAGGAAAGGACCCCTGGGAAGGTAAATTGTTAACACCGGACCATTAGCATAATGGGTTCCAACGCTACAGGGCCTTTGTCCTTGAGCCACTAAATGTTTTATTGAAGATGAAATATACATGCATGAAAAAGGCAAGGACGGGGGTGCATTAAGTGCCAAATTTCTTGGAAGCAGTAAATGTCAGAGTTGGGAGGGGTAGGAATTGGTCAGCTGAAGTGGATAAGGGGGAGAGCTTTTCTGTTGAAACGATCTTGCAAACAATGCTGGAAAATTAACAATGAGCAAGATTTATTTGTAGAATTGTAAGTAAACCTGTATGACTACTAAAAGAAATATAAAAGTAACCTGACTGGTATTAAAGAGCAAACAAAGGAAGTTGACATTTTCTTCTTATTAGTTGGCAAAGAATAAGAAGGTCAACCAATGTAAGTAAACATATTTGGGGAACCAGTACCCTCAAATTTTAGTATTTAACATAACTTTTCTGTATGTCAAAAGTTTTAAAATGGACATGACTTTTAAACCACCAGTTCCATTTAGAGTTTATCCCAAAGAAATCATCAGAGCTGTGAGCAAAGCTGTATAGTTTCGCAAAAAAAATTTAAATCCATGTGTCTAGAAAATATATTAAGGATTTTATGGTAGGTAGTTTATTGTTTAAAAAAAAATCAATGTGAGAAACTATGATAAATTCCTGAGTGGAAAAAGCAGACTCCAAATCAGTGTGTACTTTTTTTCATTCCTTTTATTAAAACAAAAGTAGCATATTGATACACACAAAAAAGAGATTAGTTGGAAATATACCAAAATTAACCAATAGTTGATAGGATTATGCATATTTAATTTTCTTTGTGCTTTTCAGCTTTCTATACTGACACTATGTTACCTTTGGAATCAGGTAAAGAAAAAAATTTATTTACATCCAACCTATATTTCAATTGCTATTTCATTCATAGAATGGTGGGAATAGAACCTGTATCACACAGAGTTAAGATATGAGAGGATGGTGAGGAAATGGAAATTCTCCGTATAAACTTCAAATGCATCATCTGGAATTACAAAACTTTATATATATATTTTTTAATTTTTAAAATTTTTATTGGACTATAGTTGATTTATAATTTTGTGTTAGTTTCTGCTGTACAGCAAAGTGAATCAGTTATACATATACATATATCCACTCTTTTTTAGATTCTTTTCCCATATAGGTCATTACAGAGTATTGGGTAGAGTTCCCTGTACTATACAGTAGGTCCTTATTAGTTAACTATTTTATGTATAGTAGTATGTATATGTCAATCCCAACCTGCCAATTTATCCCTTTCCCCCTTTCCCCCCGGTAACCATGTTTGTTTCTTACATCTGTGACTCTATTTCTGTTTTGTAAATAAGTTCATTTGTACCATTTTTTTAGATTCCAGATATAAGCGATATCATATATTTGTCTTTCTCTGTCTGACTTACTTCACTCAGTATGACAATCTCTAGGTTCATCCATGTTGCTGCAAATGGCATTATTTCATTCTTTTTTATGGCTGAGTAATATTCCATTGTACCACATCTTCTTTATCCGTTCCTCTGTCAATGGACATTTAGGCTGCTTCCAACAAAACTTTATATATTTTTAAACAATTTTATATGTGAGACGTACTAAAGCTATTCTGGGATGAACAAACCATGGAATTTCCTCTTCCTCCCAGACCAATACAATTTTTTGAATTCTTGGCAGAGCATATAAAACACAAAGTGTGGATGTGATGTATAAAATACACACCTTAGTACTGGGGGTTATAAAATCCATAATTTTATAATTAAGGGGACAGTGAAAGGAAATGCAATGAGGGGGAATTATCATTTCTTTTAATTCTTTCAGTTATGAAGGACTGATATAACAGAAATATTCTGTGGCTCACTGTTGGCGTTTACTTATGAAAACAGAATTTATTTCTTCTGCAACTATCTGTACATAATATTGTATGTCAACTATAACATAATAAGCTGAAAAAAACCTTTCCCATTTATTTTTGGGCTTGAAAGTAAGGTTTTACTTTTTTTTTTTTTTTCTCATGAGAAAATTTAAAAGGGAAGGGAAAGAAGTAGGCTAGTTTTTGCTACATTAGATTCAAGGATTGGGGTTCTGCTGGAACTTTGTTTCAGTGAAATTTCTGTACCTGGGGCTCATCAAATCATCCCAAATATAATTGAAGAGTTTCACATAGATTTCTTTAACTTATTTTGATTTGACCCAACTGAGGCTCCATTTGAAACGTTCTAAGTCTTGTTCTCTATTTTTCTGGACAAGTTCCATGAGGCAGGGATAGTTTTCTTGCTGTATCTCCAGTGCTGAGACAGTTCTAGACCTACACTAGGTGCATAATAAATACGCATTAAATACTGAATGAAATAAATGGGCGTTGCTGTCAAGTGCATTTAACATGTTTCTGCCAATCCTCCCCCAGTGCAGATTTACCAAATGCTGGGAAGATCCTGAGAGATTTTGATTTTAGTAATTTTAGCCACTAGGAACAAAGCAGGATTTGTCTCTGAAAGGAATGTCTCCGAAAGGATTTGTCTACAACTGTCTGCAGAGAAAACTTTCCTAAATCAGACATGGCAAGCTGACCTATGAAGTGGATCTACTGTCTAACCCTTAACCTTGAGATCATTTTAGTGACTGAGTTCAAAGGGAGAGTATTGACTGTGAACTTCCTAAGGTGCTGAGAGGAATAGAACTCAAGAGTCGAGGCTGAGTGAAGTAGGGGCTTAAACACTAGTGGTTCCTCCAACTCTCCCTAAAGATTTTGTCAAGCTGCCAGCGATAAAATGAGGAGAGAATGGAGAATATGATTGTTTGTAGACCAGGTTTTGAGCTATGTAGTAGCTCTCCTGTAAGCTTTAGGAATGGCGGTAAGGTGGACGGAGGTGTCTGTGGATGTCATTAAACCTAGGGGGACTTCATTGAATAAAACAATGTTAGATGATCCGTTGCCTCCTAAATTGGTATATTTACATTTTGCTTTTCAGAGGTGAGGGTAGCAGCATGAAGGGGCCTGTGAATGTTCTTAGAAGAGGCTTTCACCTGTCATGGTGCTTTACAGGTTAGGTGTTTGTGAAAACCTGAAAGAGAATGGCTAAACAGAGGATAGTTAAGCCACCTTTTTGAGGCTGGTCCTGGGAGCTCTGCCACCTCTACTTGCACCTGGTAGGCACCTGCCAGCAGATTGACCTTACTTGGCTGTTACCTCAAGAGCATTACTGTGGTGCCACTTCCAACACAGGGATTCTGAACCCAGTCAAGTACAGAAAGGAAGGCATTTCTCATAAGGATCACATATTCATTTTGTTGCCTCTTGGCTTTTGAAATCTTTACACAGTAAATATATTACAAACCATATTCTACAAGTTGATTTGCGAAGATAAAATCTCTTATTCCTTTCTTATTATAATGCTGAGACAAATTACATTTAAACATCATGTACTTTTACATCTCACATTTAACTGTACAAAAAGGCAAGTGAAACAAAACAATATTAGAATGTTAGCACTAGGAATAGCTTTGGAGATCAATTGGTCCAGCCCCTGCTTTTCAGATGAAATATATAAGGTCAGAAGTGAACAGAAGTGCTCAGTAATACAAGTTAGGCAATATAGTATTTTACCCATAATTAGTAATGTGAAGGAAAAAAATGTTGCCTGCTATTCCAGTTCTGCAAGGATTAAGCCATTAGCTACTGCAGTTGCTCATGGACAGTGCACCCCGAGGGGAATTCAAGATGGAGAAAAACAGGAAGTATGCTGTGCTTTGGATATATAGGTCCCTAGATAGTTAAGATGCATATCTAAGGAAAAATATCTTTCATACTTAGAAAAGCAATAAAATCATTAACTTGAGATGTCTGTTCTTTGGGATTAGCAGTAATCTTTTGATGTTCAACTACATGTCTGCTTTTTTTTTCCAGCAAAAAATTCATGTATATCCTGACTGCTGCCTTACCTCCTCAGAGCCATTCCTCAGAGCTGAGAGACTGTTTCCTGGGCTGTAGTCCTCAGAAAGGTCCCAGAATAAAACTTAACTCACAACTTTTACCTTGTGAGTTTTTCTTTCAGTGGACAGTATATACATTATTACATAGTATATATATAGTTAATATATACATAATTTAAACATATATTTCCCATAGATAACTGATGTTTAGAGAAACGCACAGATTTCTTGCAGTTAGAAAGTCACACACATCAAATATTTTTTAATCACATTGTTCACTGACATACTCCATTCTGGGGGGGAAAAAAGATATGAGAATTTTTTTCTTGTGATGGGAAATTTTGATTCTAAGAATGGTTGATTCCCAAGCAATTGATTTCTGTTCTCCTTTAAAATTTACTTCCTCAGAAACCCAAGAAATAATAGAGATTGCTAAAATTTTAGCTAAGCAAAACATTGAGCAACTTTTCATATTTTCAGGGGCTACTTGTCTTTCTTTTTTGTTTTGTTGACATAGGTGTATGTCCTTTGCCTGTATTTTGTGAGGTGAGCAGCAGTTGTCTTTGAATTTTTAAGTCTCAAGCCATTTACCCTTGCCTGTGATATAAGTTGCAATTTTTTCTTTCATTTTTCTTTGCTTATACTGTTTTATTTTTCTATATTGTATGATTTTAAATTGAAAGTCAAGTTGATGTCCAGTTCACTCTTTACATTTATCAAGGTAAATGTGGAAGAATATACTTTAAAACCCAGAATTACACAGAAATTAGCAGTAGTCTTATACAAATCTATTGTTAAATATCCAGAAAGATTTGATATTTTTTAGAGATCATTAGAGTGGCCGATAATATTATACCAAATAAAGTTTTGATCTATAAGGATGTGGATGCATTAAAGATTCCAGGGCTACTTATTTAGAAGGTGTCAGTACATGTTTATTGTAGGGGAATAAAATGTGCCACCTGGAAATGTCTCATTGGCATGAGGATTATTAGGCTGATTATTATTATTTATTAAATAAAGTTATCTATTTATTTTTGGCTGCATTGGATCTTCGTTGCTGCGCGTGGGCTTTCTCTAGTTACGGCGAGTGGGGGCTACTCTTCGTTGCGGTGCGCGGGCTTCTCATTGCGGTGGCTTCTCTTCTTGCAGAGCACGGGCTCTAGGTGCATCGGCTTCAGTAGCTGTGGCTTGCAGGCTCAGTAGCTGTGGCTCGCAGGCTCTAGAGCACAGGCTCAGCAGTTGTGGTACACAGGCTTAGTTGCTCCACGGCATGTGGGATCTTCCCGGACCAGGGCTCGAATCCGTGTCCCCTGCGTTGGCAGGCGGATTCTTAACCACTGCACCACCAGGGAAGCCCTAGGCTGATTATTTTTAAGAAACAGAAAGCTCAGGAAGTTTTTTCTTGTTACCACCCTCTTAGCTGCTTAAAAAAAATTAGATAAAGTGATTGTTCCTGGAATAGGACTATAACCAGAGATATGTGCAAAGAATATGGGCTAAAGTGGTGGGAGTGGTGTGTGTGGGGTAACTTGGCAGGGCCTAGAGATCAGAGTCTACTCTGAGTCTCATTGTCTCTGCCTGGCCCAGCAAGCATTTTTCAAACATTTGTTTTTCCACCTCCATGTAAATTACCTTCCTCCCCTTTAAAGTCCCAAACCACTACCCCCAACATCCTCCTTCGTCTTTAGCTGAAAATGGTATTTAAGGGGAGTGCTCTGACCATTTTGGGAGTTACTCAGTTTTCCTGGGTTTCTCCCACATAAACATGTTATTAAAATTGGTTTGGGTTTCTCCTGTTAATCTGTCTGATGTCAATTTAATTCTTAGACCAGCTATAAGAATTTCCAGAGGGAAATTTTTCCTCCCTGACATTATTAGCTTGATAAATTATTAAAAGTCATGCTTTCTTAGTTAATTTAGTGTACTCTGAATTAATACAAAAGTAAGCTAGTTACTTTTATGATAAAAATTATTTTTATTTAAATTTTAGTATTTTAAAATTAATAACATAGGTCAAAGCGCTTTTGAAATAGAGCTTAGGAAATATCCAAAGCTTAATTTTTTTCCCAGCTATTTCTCTTGAATAGTCTTGACCCATCTCCCCTATAATCATTTAATACCTTTATTTAAAAATTTATTTATCTATTTGGCTGTGCTGGGTCTTTAGTTGCAGCATGCAGGATCTTCATTGCCTCTTCGTTGCGGCATGCAGGATCTTTGGTTGTGGCATGCAGGCTCTTTGTTGTGGCATGCGGGATCTAGTTCCCTGACCAGGGATCCAGCCTGGGCCCCCTGCATTGGGAGCATGGAGTCTTAACCGCTGGACCACCAGGGAAGTCCCAATGCCTTTTTAATAAACAGAAATTAATTTCTTTTTCTTTGAGAAAGTGAAAACTGATATACCATATATTTTTCTCCAAACTGTCTAAAATGAGTGGATTCTATTCAATAAAAAAGGAAGTATTTAAGAAAGAAAAACATATGTGTGTATAAAGAAACATATATAAAGATTAGCAGAACATGAATTAAAATATTAACAATGGTTACCACTGGGTAGTATAATTAATGTGACTTTTTTTCATATCTTCTCCCTGCATTTTCCATATTTGCCCTAATGAGCCCATTCTTATTATAAACATTTGGAAAAAAAAAAACTGACCAACTTATAAACAGAAATCCTAGGCAACACTTTTTTTCCTTTAAATAGTTGAGGCTATTTATAAAATCCTAAGTGTAGCTTTCCCCTGACTAGATAATGTGTGCTTTCCGCAGAAGAGAAGAGGGTGAAGGGGTGACTGTAATCCAAGCTAAGAAGAGGGAGCTTCACTAGGTACTGGTAGAGCTTCAGCATCTTCAAGTGCACATGTTTGCATCTCTGTGAAGTCACTTCAAAGATTTTATGAGTCTCAGATTTTATTCTGTTGAAATGAATTGGCTCCTTCCCAATCAACATTTTAATTGGAAGTGTTCTCCAGCTTTATAGTACTTTGTCAAGGAAGGACACTGAAATAACAAGATATTTTTATTTAGATGACAACGTGGTCGACAACTGAACTACCCAGAATTTATATGCTGATAATCATGATGCTAGCATTGTGCATAAATTACAAGTTTTAAAAGAAGTGTTTACTTGGACTTCCCTGGTGGCACAGTGGTTAAGAATCCACCTGCCAATGCAAGGGACACAGGTTCGAGCCCTGGTCTGGGAAGATCCCACATGCTGTGGAGCAACTAAACCCACACACCACAACTACTGAGCCTGTGCTCTAGAGCCCGTGAACCACAACTACTGAGCCTACACACCTAGAGCTCATGCTCCACAACAAGAGAAGCTACCGCAATGAGAAGCCTGTGCACCACAACAAAGAGTAGCCCCCGCTCACCACAACTAGAGAAAAGCCCACGTGCAGCAATGAAGACACAACACAGCCATAACAAAAATAAAAAAATAAATAAAAGAAGTGTTTACCGTCCTCTGTTGTGGCTGCTATGTTGGGCACAAAAAAGTATAGTATTGCCAACTACCAATTGGCACTTGCCATCTACCTCTAGAAGGATTAAATCATGAGCCGCTGCAGCTGCTGACTTTCAACATCCCCTGAAAGGAGTTCAGGTTGGAGATCGGGAATGAGGCACTGTGCTTTGGAAAAAGCTTGCAGAACAGGCCTTCAGATAGTTAGATATTTTCAGGAGAAGATTATATGAAATTTTATTTTTATTCTTGCATCTCCTCCTATCTAGGTAAGTACTAAAAGTTTTCATGGTGATGTCTGCTCCTTGTAACTAGCAGCAACCTTCACAAGACTAGCAGCAACCTTCTGCAAAAATGTGGGCTTGACTGCATATACACCCCCACCACCAAAATCACATATATACTGACCTTCCCCCCTGCTCTTCGTAGCGATTTCTCAGAGATATCTGAATGCTGTCTCCCGGGTTATAGTCCTCATTTTGCCCCAAATAAAACTTAACTCACAACTCTCACGTTGTGCGTTTTTTTTCAGTCGACAGCATAAATCGATAAGAGATTAACAATAACTTGACCTTTCCTCATTGCTTCTTTTGTCAAAGGAAGAGTTCTCAGAATTAAGCAACTGGGCTTCCCTGGTGGTGCAGTGGTTAAGAATCTGCCTTCCAATGCAGGGGACACGAGTTCAAGCCCTGGTCTGGGAAGATCCCACATGCTGTGGAGCAACTAGGCCTTGCGCCACAACTACTGAGCCTGCACTCTAGAGCCCGCGAGCCACAACTACTGAGCCCATGTGCCACAACTACTGAAACCCATGTGCCTAGAGCCCATACTCTGCAACAAGAGAAGCCACCGCAATGAGAAGCCTGTGCACCGCAGCAAAGAGTAGGCCCTGCTCGCTGCAACTAGAGAAAGCCCACGTGCAGCAACGAAGACCCAACGCAGCCAAAACTAAAAAAAATTTTTTAAAAAGAATTGAGCAACTAAATAAAAAGAGCCTCATTTTGGAACACACACAGGTCCCTCATAACACAAAAAATGATTCCTTGCGTCTCTTTTCTGATTGACGGTTTTGTTAGAGGAAATAAACAGGAGCTCGAGGTTTGGAGGAGGGCCAGCTTCAGAGAGCATGTCCTCCTCCCCTACTCGCAGTAAGATTGAAAGAAGTTACTGTAGAGTTCAAGGTATCCAAATGCTCCCTTGGCCATGCTGAAGCCTCTCCTGTTTCTCAAGGCCAGGAACACTGTTCTTGTACTGCTGGACACCCCTGATGAGGCTCATCAGCTCACCTGTCACTCACAGTTATTACTGACACTGGATCCCTCATCATTGTTCTCCTTCCACCTCACAAGACTTCCCAATATCATGTGTTACCTGCATTATTGAATATTCTCATGTCCTTTAACATGGGGCTGTGACACTGGAGATGGCTATATTGCCCTCTCTGCCCCTGCACCTGGTCTGGGTGCACAGGTCTTAAGCTTTATACAGACTCTAACTCACTCCTTGTCAACCATGTGTTGCCACAAATGATTAACCTTACTCCTGTGAAATACTATGGCCAAAATTCCAATTTTAAAAGGGAAATTTGAGACAATTTCATTAAGGAATTCCTACCTGTTTTTAAAAAGGCAGTCAACAGTCAATGTGCACAGATTGAGATGCACCTTGAGCAAATGCTTGGGTTCCAAAAGAAACAGAAAAGCTTACTATTCTCAAAGGTTCATAGCATAAATGCACAAAAGTGTAGGAAAGCTTTGAAAAGAAACTGCCTGTGCAGAGCACTGACAGTCCTCACCCCAAAAACACTGGAAACAACAATCCAAGAAGAAAACCACAAAGGCGTTTCCAGCTCCTGAAGTCCATTCCATCTCCTTTGGTATCAGTGATCCAACTAGTGCCATAGCATATTCAAATCCTACTTTCATTTTCAACATTTGAGTTGTTGAAAACGCTTTGAATTCAGTTTATGTATTAGGTACCTGATATTTTCCTGATTTGTTTGCAGAGTATGAGGATGGACACCACTGCCTTCTTTGGGATGCAAATGGATAACTGCTTCTTTCAATTTTTCATCTGTATTGTTGCTAATTTACAATGGAGAAAAATAGGAAAAAATATTTTAAATATATAACTTTCAGTGTTGAAAGAAATTAGTAGCTTTCATTTTGAAATTTAGGCCATACTTTGCTTCAAGTTTCTCAAATCTTTGAAGATATCTAAAAAGAAAAACCAAATCCCACATTTCAAGTCTAAGTAAAAACTTGCATTAGGAAATAATAATAAAACCATCCTATACATTGTGTCAGAAGATTCTAAATTGTGTCAGAAGATTCTAAATTGCTTATAGACAAGTGTCCATACTTAAAATAACACATTTCACTATTTCCAACGTAATTTTGATGAGTAAATATTGTTCACCACAATACTGTGACATTTAGGCTTCACAATGTGAATGGCTTTGCACTGCAATTTTACACAAGGCTTCTTTCTTTCCGTGTAGTGAAGATGTAAATTTTGTTTTCTGTACTGTTAATACCAAAGTTAGGAGAGCAGCAGTAGTTTTCATGAGTTTATATGAGAACTGACAGTATGCAGAAGTACTTAATTACTTTTAAATGTCAATAATAACAATCATGTGTAAATAAAAATAAATAGTTAACTTTTCTGACATTCACCATATGTGAGGCCCTGTGTTAAATGAGGTAGAATCTATTATTTTCCCTATTTTGTAGGGAAGGAAAGTAGAGTTTAGACAGGATATGTATTATCTTATTGAGGGTCTCATAGTAGTAAGTGAGTGTGAACACAGGTCTTACCCATTGCAAAGCCCAGGGTCTTACCGGGTATGCTCCTCTGCCTTTTGGTGGGTCATTTAATCAGCACTTCATTTTACATAAGTGAAATGATGAATCATACAATACCAGTAATTTTAGACTTCAAGTCTAGGTTGGTATTAGGGATTTAAGAAAGGAAGCACAAAGAGTTCAGTCACTCCACCACTACCCAGTACTTCCTCATTATTCCTCTTTACACTCTCATGGAGGTTAGATGGTGGCACCACTTGAGACAAAGAGGAGACTGTGAGTCAGGAGCAAAGTGTCCACAGGATGAGGAAGGGCAACTTGAGATTCATGCATGAGGAAGCCTAGAGGGCTGGACAGCCACGCTGGATGGGCGTCCAAGGAGCAGTGACTAGGTGGTTAGGTGAGTAATGGCCTGAAAGTGGTATTGGATGATGGGGTACGATAGGATACAACCTTAGTGAGTATGTGTTCAAAGAATGGCTGTGCAAGTGGTTGATGGTGGCTAATGTGAATATAGGGTAATGCAGCGAGCCTTTCCAGAGAGCGGCCTTAATAATTTTGAACTCTATGCATAATACTAATGAAGACTTAAGGCTTTATCTGAATGTGGACAAGGGGCTGTTTTGTATAGAAATTGGAGCGAAGTAGAGGCAAAAACAACAGGTAAGGATTATTGGTCTCTGAATGGAGGAATCTATTATTTCTCAGTGATCAGTGCATGACTTATCTTGCTTAACATTAGTCACAAATTATTGAGGTAGTAAATACATAGTAAAATACCAAGTATGCAGATAAGACCTTTTTTTTAAAAAAAAAACTAGTGAAATGTCAAGCCAGTGAGGTTATATCACAGAAAAAAACTTTGCATGAACAAATAGGAAAATTGTCAATAAACCTTAATAAGACAGAGGCCCTTACAGAAATATTATAATTCTCTTGTAGGCTAATAACTCAAAATAGAGTGAAAAATGAGAGTTTGCCTACCATTCTCTAGAAAGATACTGACTCATTATACCAGAGTAGCTAAGACAAATCCAATAAAATAGAGGGAGAAAAAAAGGATTATTGAAAGAAAGAGGAGGGGAGGGGCAAGATGGCCGAAGAGTAAGATGCGGAGATCACCTTCCTTCTCACAGATACAGTAGAAATACATCTACACATGGAACTGCTCCTACAGAACACCCACTGAACGCTGGCAGAAGACGTCAGACCTCCCAAAAGGCAAGAAAATCCCCACGTACTTGGGTAGGGCAAAAGAAAAAAGAAATAACAGAGACAAAAGAATAGGGACGGGACCTGCACCAGTGGGAGGGAGCTGTGAAGCAGGAAAGGTTTCCACACACTAGGAAGCCCCTTCGCGGGTGGAGACTGCAGCTGGCAGAGGGGGGAAGCTTCAGAGCCACGGAGGAGAGCGCAGCCACAGGGGTGCGGAGGGCAAAGAGGAGAGATTCCCACATGGAGGCTCGGCGCCGAGCAGCACTCACCAGCCCGAGCGGCTTGTCTGCTCCCCCGCCAGGGCAGGCGGGGGCTGGGAGCTGAGGCTCGGGCTTCGGTGCTAGCTGGGAGGGAGTCCAGGAAAAAGTCTGCAGCTGCCGAAGAGGCAAGAGACTCTTTCTTGCCGCTCTGTTTCGCGGCGCGCAAGGAGAGGGGATTCAGAGCTCCGCCTAAACGAACTCCAGAGACGGGCGCGAGCCGCGGCTATCAGCGCGGATCCCACAGCAACAGGGACGCAGAGGAAAAAAACGGAGAGATTCCCACACAGAGGCTCGGCGCCGAGCAGCGCTCACCAGCCCGAGAGGCTTGTCTGCTCACCCGCCGGGGCGGGCGGGGGCTGGGAGCTGAGGCTCCGGCTTCGGTGTTAGCCGAGAGGGAGTCCGGGAAAAAGTCTGCAGCTGCCGAAGAGGCAAGAGAATTTTTCTTGCCGCTTTGTTTCGCGGCGCGCAAGGAGAGGGGATTCAGAGCGCCGCCTAAATGAACTCCAGAAACGGGCGCGAGCCGCGGCTATCAGCGCAGACCCCAGAGGTGGGCGCGAGCCACGGCTAACAGCGCGGACCCCAGAGACAGGCGCGAGCTGGGGTTATCAGCGCGGACCCCAGAGACGGGCAGGAGACGCTAACGCTGCTGCTGCCGCCACCAAGAAGCCTGTGTGCGAGCACAGGTCACTCTCCACACTGCCCCTCCCGGGAGCCTGTGCAGCCCGCCACTGCCAGGGTCCCGTGATCCTGGGACAACTTCCCTGGGAGAATGCACGGTGCGCCTCAGGCTGCTGCAACGTCATGCTGGCCTCTGCCGCCGCAGGCTCGCCCCGCCTCCTCCTTACCGCTCCCTCCCCCTGGCCTGAGTGAGCCAGAGCCCCCGAAGCAGCTGCTCCTTTAACCCAGTTCTGTCTGGGTGGGGAACAGATGCCCTCAGGCGACCTACATGCAGAGGCGGGTCCAAATCCAAAGCTGAACCCCGGGAGCTGTACGAACAAAGAAGAGAAAGGGAAATCTCTCCCCGCAGCCTCAGAAGCAGCGGATTAAAGCTCCACAAACAACTTGATGTGCCTGCATCTGTTGAATACCTGAATAGACAACGAATTATCCCAGATTCAAGAGGTGGACTTTGGGAGCAGGATATATTAATTTTTCCCCTTTTCCTTTTATTGTGAGTGTATAGATGTATGCTTCTGGGTGAGATTTTGTCTGTATAGCTTTGCTTTCATCATTAGTCCTACGGTTAGGTCCGTCCATGTTTTTTGTTTTTTTTTTAACTTAAATTTTTTTTTCCTAATAAATGTTTTCTTGATAATTTTTTCCTTATTTTCTATTTTTAGAAATTAAAAAAAATATATTTAAATAAGTTTTTTCATATTTTTTATTTTAAAAAATTAAAAATTTTTTTCTTAATTAATTTTTTTCTTAATAATTTTTTCTTATTTTTTACTATAAAAATTAATAAATCAATTTTTAAAAATTAAAAAAATTTTTTTCTGAATACATTTATTCTTAATAATTTTTTCCTTATTTTGTATTATAATAGCTTTATTTTATTTTATTTTATCCTCTTTCTTTCTATTTTTTTCTCCCTTTTATTCTGAGCCGTGTGGATGAAAGGCTCTTGGTGCTCCAGCCAGGCATCAGGGCTGTGCCTCTGAGGTGGGAGAGCCAACTTCAGGACACTGGTCCACAAGAGACCTCCCAGCTCCACCTAATACCAAACAGCGAAAATCTCTCAGAGATCTCCATCTCAACATCAAGACCCAGCTTCACTCAACGACCAGCAAGGTACAGTGCTGGACACCCTATGCCAAACAACTAGCAAGACAGGAACACAGCCCCATCCATTACCAGAGAGGCTGCCTAAAATCATAATAAGGCCACAGACACCCCAAAACACACCACCAGACATGGACGTGCCCACCAGAAAGACAAGATCCAACCTCATCCACCAGAACACAGGCACTAGTCCCCTCCACCAGGAAGCCTACACAACCCACTGAACCAACCTTAGCCACTGGGGACAGATACCAAAAACAACGGGAACTACGAACCTGCAGCCTGTGAAAAGGAGACCCCAAACACAGTAAGAAAAGCAAAATGAGAAGACAAAAAACCACACAGCAGGTGAAGGAGCAGGGTCAAAACACACCAGACCTAACAAATGAAGAGGAAATAGGCAGTCTACCTGAAAAAGAATTCAGAATAATGATAGTAAAGATGATCCAAAATCTTGGAAATAGAATAGACAAAATGCAAGAAACATTTAACAAGGATGTAGAAGAACTAAAGAGGAACCAACCAACGATGAAAAACACAATAAATGAAATTAAAAATACTCTAGACGGGATCAATAGCAGAATAACTGAGGCAGAAGAATGGATAAGTGACCTGAAAGATAAAATAGTGGAAATAACTACTGCAGACCAGAATAAAGAAAAAAGAATGAAAAGAACTGAAGACAATCTCAGAGACCTCTGGGACAACATTAAATGCATCAACATTCGAATTATAGGGGTCCCAGAAGAAGAAGAGAAAAAGAAAGGGACTGAGAAAATATTTGAAGAGATTATAGTTGAAAACTTCCCTAATATGGGAAAGGAAATAGTTAATCAAGTCCTGGAAGCACAGAGAGTCCCATACAGGATAAATCCAAGGAGAAACACACCAAGACACATATTAATCAAACTATCAAAAATTAAATATAAAGAAAACATATTAAAAGCAGCAAGGGAAAAACAACAAATAACACACAAGGGAATCCCCATAAGGTTAACAGCTGATCTTTCAGCAGAAACTCTGCAAGCCAGAAGGGAGTGGCAGGATATACTTAAAGTCATGAAGGAGAAAAACCTACAATCAAGGTTACTCTACCCAGCAAGGATCTCATTCAGATTTGATGGAGAAATTAAAACCTTTACAGACAAGCAAAAGCTGAGAGAGTTCAGCACCACCAAATGCTTTGGACAAAAAATGCTTTACAACAAATGCTAAAGCTTTACAACAAATGCTAAAGGAACTTCTCTAGGCAAGAAACACAAGAGAAGGAAAACACCTACAATAACAAACACAAAATATCTAAGAAAATGGGAATAGGAACATACATATCGATAATTACCTTGAATGTAAATGGATTAAATGCTCCCACCAAAAGACACAGACTGGCTGAATGGATACAAAAGCAAGATCCATATATATGCTGTCTACAAGAGACCCACTTCAGACCTAGAGACACATACAGACTGAAAGTGAGGGGATGGAAAAAGATATTCCATGCAAATGGAAATCAAAAGAAAGCTGGAGTAGCAATTCTCATATCAGACAAAATAGACTTTAAAATAAAGACTATTACAAGAGACAAAGAAGGACACTATATAATGATCAAGGGATCGATCCAAGAGGAAAGTATAACAATTGTAAATATTTATGCACCCAACATAGGAGCACCTCAATACATAAGGCAAATACTAACAGCCATAAAAGGGGAAATCGACAGCAACACAATCATAGTAGGGGACTTTAACACCCCACTTTCACCAATGGACAGATCATCCAAAATGAAAATAAATAAGGAAACACAAGCTTTAAATGATACATTAAACAAGATGGACTTAATTGATATTTATAGGACATTCCACCCAAAAACAACAGAATACACATTTTTCTCAAGTGCTCATGGAACATTCTCCAGGATAGATCATATCTTGGGTCACAAATCCAGCCTTGGTAAATTTAAGAAAATTGAAATCGTATCAAGTATCTTTTCCGACCACAACGCTATGAGACTAGATATCAATTACAGGAAAAGATCTGTAAAAAATACAAACACATGGAGGCTACACAATACACTACTTAATAACGAAGTGATCACTGAAGAAATCAAAGGGGAAATCAAAAAATACCTAGAAACAAATGACAATGGAGACACGACGACCCAAAACCTATGGGATGCAGCAAAAGCAATGCTAAGAGGGAAGTTTATAGCAATACAAGCCTACATCAAGAAACAGGAAACATCTCGAATAAACAACCTAAACTTGCACCTAAAGCAATTAGAGAAAGAAGAGCAAAAAAACCCCAAAGCTAGCAGAAGGAAAGAAATCATAAAGATCAGATCAAAAATAAATGAAAAAGAAATGAAGGAAACAATAGCAAAAATCAATGAAACTAAAAGCTGGTTCTTTGAGAAGATAAACAAAATTGATAAACCATTAGCCAGACTCATCAAGAGAAAAAGGGAGAAGACTCAAATCAATAGAATTAGAAATGAAAAAGGAGAATTAACCACTGACACTGCAGAAATACAAACGATTATGAGAGATTACCACAAGCAACTCTATGCCAATAAAATTGACAACATGGAAGAAATGGACAGATTCTTAGAAATGCACAACCTACCGAGACTGAACCAGGAAGAAATAGAAAATATGAACAGACCAATCACAAGCACTGAAATTGAAACTGTGATTAAAAATCTTCCAACAAACAAAAGTCCAGGACCAGATGGCTTCACAGGCGAATTCTATCAAACATTTAGAGAAGAGCTAACACCTATCCTTCTCAAACTCTGCCAAAATATTGCAGAGGGAGGAACACTCCCCAACTCATTCTACGAGGCCACCATCACCCTGATACCAAAACCAAAGATGTCACAAAGAAAGAAAACTACAGGCCAATATCACTGATGAACATAGATGCAAAAATCCTCAACAAAATACTAGCAAACAGAATCCAACAGCATATTAAAAGGATTATACACCATGATCAAGTGGGGTTTATTCCAGGAATGCAAGGATTCTTCAATATACGCAAATCAATCAACGTGATACATCAAATTAACAAATTGAAGGAGAAAAACCATATGATCATCTCAATAGATGCAGAGAAAGCTTTCGACAAAATTCAACACCCATTTATGATAAAAGCCCTGCCGAAAGTAGGCATAGAGGGAACTTTCCTCAACATAATAAAGGCCATATATGACAAACCCACAGCCAACATTGTCCTCAATGGTGAAAACTGAAACCATTTCCACTAAGATCAGGAACAAGACAAGGTTGCCCACTCTCACCACTATTATTCAACATAGTTTTGGAAGTGTTAGCCACAGCAATCAGAGAAGAAAAAGAAATAAAAGGAATCCAAATCGGAAAAGAAGAAGTAAAGCTGTCACTGTTTGCAGATGACATGATACTATACATAGAGAATCCTAAAACTGCCACCAGAAAACTCCTAGAGCTAATCAATGAATTTGGTAAAGTAGCAGGATACAAAATTAATGCACAGAAATCTCTTGCATTCTTATATACTAATGATGAAAATCTGAAAGTGAAATTAAGAAAACACTCCCGTTTACCATTGCAACAAAAAGAATAAAATATCTAGGAATAAACCTACCTAAGGAGACATAAGACCTGTATGCAGAAAATTATAGGACACTGATGAAAGAAATTAAAGATGATACAAATAGATGGAGAGATATACCATGTTCTTGGATTGGAAGAATCAACAATGTGAAAATGACTCTACTACCGAAAGCAATCTACAGATTTAATGCAATCCCTATCAAACTACCACTGGCATTTTTCACAGAACTAGAACAAAAAATTTCACAATTTGTATGGAAACACAAAAGACCCCGAATAGCCAAAGCAATGTTGAGAACGAAAAATGGAGCTGGAGGAATCAGGCTCCCTGACTTCAGACTATATTACAAAGCTACAGTAATCAAGACAGTTTGGTACTGGCACAAAAACAGAAATATAGATCAATGGAACAGGATAGAAAGCCCAGAGATAAACCCACGCACATATGGTCACCTTATCTTAGATAAAGGAGGCAAGCATATACAGTGGAGAAAAGACAGCCTCTTCAATAAGTGGTGCTGGGAAAACTGGACAGGTACATGTAAAAGTATGAAATTAGAACACTCCCTGACACCATACACAAAAATAAACTCAAAATGGACTAAAGACCTAAGTGTAAAGCCAGACACTATCAAACTCTTAGAGGAAAACATAGGCAGAACACTCTATGACATAAATCACAGCAAGATCCTTTTTGACCCAGCTCCTAGAGAAATGGAAATAAGAACACAAATAAACAAATGGGACCTAATGAAACTTAAAAGCTTTTGCACAGCAAAGGAAACCATAAACAAGACCAAAAGACAACCCTCAGAATGGGAGAAAATATTTGCAAATGAAGCAACTGACAAAGGATTAATCTCCAAGGTTTACAAGCAGCTCATGCAGCTCAATAAGAAAAAAAAACAAACAACCCAATCCAAAAATGGGCAGAAGACCTAAATAGACATTTCTCCAAAGAAGATATACAGATGGCCAACAGACACATGAAAGAATGCTCAACATCATTAATCATTAGAGAAATGCAAATCAAAACTACAATGAGGTATCATCTCACACCGGTCAGAATGGCCATCATCAAAAAATCTACAAACCATAAATGCTGGAGAGGGTGTGGAGAAAAGGGAACACTCTTGCCCTGTTGGTGGGAATATAAATTGATACAGCCACTATGGAGAACAGTATGGAGGTTCTTTAAAAAACTAAAAATAGAACTACCATACGATCCAGCAATCCCACTACTGGGCATATACCCTGATAAAACCATAATTCATAAAGAGTCATGTACCAAAATGTTCATTGCAGCTCTATTTACAATAGCCAGGACATGGAAGCAACCAAAGTGTCCATCATCGGATGAATGGATAAAGAAGATGTGGCACATATATACAATGGAATATTACTCAGCCATAAAAAGAAATGAAATGGAGGTATTTGTAATGAGGTGGATGGAGTTAGAGTCTGTCATACAGAGTGAAGTAAGTCAGAAAGAGAAAAACAAATACAGTATGCTAACACATATATATGGAATCTAAGGGGGAAAAAAAGGTCATGAAGAACCTAGTGGCAAGATGGGAATAAAGACACAGACCTACTAAAGAATGGACTTGAGGATATGGGGAGGGGGAGGGGTGAGAAGTGACAGGGTGAGAGAGTGTCATGGACATATATACACTACCAAATGTAAAATAGATAGCTAGTGGGAAGCAGCCGCATAGCACAGGGAGATCAGCTCAGTGCTTTGTGACTGTCTGGGGTGGTGGGATGGGGAGGGTGGGAGGGAGGGAGATGCAGGAGGGAGGAGATATGGGAACGTGTGTATATGTGTAGCTGATTAACTTTGTTATAAAGCAGAAACTAACACACCATTGTGAAGCAATTATACTTCAATAAAGATGTTTAAAAAAAAAAAGAAAGAAAGAAACAGGAAATATTTCAACCCTGTACTATACACAGTTCTAGATACTGAAATTCAGTGATACAAAAGCAGATTCAGAAATGGGCAAAGAAAATTATCAACAGAATGTGGGAAAGGGTTCATGATTTTGCTTCAGATAACTCGGACTAGAGCCTTAACTCTTAACAACTTCCCACTGATATGATTTTAAGCAAGTCACTGAATTTCTCTGCATCTCAGAGGCTTCTCTGCTTTGGGTTAATAATATTATAGGGTCTACCTACTTCACAGAGTTGCTTTGAGGGCCAAAGAAGACCACAAATGGTAAAGCATGTTGTAAACAACGTGTTAGCTATTGCTATTCTTACTACTAGTCTTGACTACTGTAAAAGTGGAGATCAAAAGTCATTAAATAAAATTATTTTGAGTCCCTTGTAGGTGGTCCCTGTTCACAAGTAGCTCATCGTCTGGGGAAGGGCATAGTGAGGAGTGTAGTGAAGACCAAGAAGACAAGAGAGAATTTAAAGTGTGAGAAAGGACAATGCAGGGAGAGGCAGGAAATGGCTAGATTGTTTGCAACAAGTTCTGCTGTGATACTTTGTTTTTTTTAAAGTTTATATTGGTATCCTCTGTGCATATCAAAACTTCAATTTCTGTAAAGCTTCTTTAGGACACTGTATTTGCTGAGAACGTTTGCTATAGAAAACTCTTCATTTAAAGTTCAAACTGTTTCTTGTGGATATAGTTTGCTCATATCTCATTGACTTTGACCTCACTGATTTTGTTATAATTAAATCAACTAGTACACAAGCTGTGTATGTTCTCTTCCCAGTCAAAAACATTTCTTTATTTAGATCTGAATCCTTGCAAGGTTTTGGCAAGTTTAAAAAATAAATGGTGTTTATAAAAGATTATTATTAGTTTTATTTTATTTTATTTATTTATTTATACAACAGGTTCTTATTAGTCATCAATTTTATACACATCAGTGTATACATGTCAATCCCAATCGCCCAATTCAGCACACCACCCCCCTGACCACCCCCGCAGCTTTTCCCCCTTCGTGTCCATACGTTTTTTCTCTACTTCTGAGTCTCAATTTCTGCTCTGCAAACCGGTTCATCTGTACCATTTTCTAGGTTCCACATATATGCGTTAATATATGTTATTTGTTTTTCTCTTTCTGACTTACTTCACTCTGTATGACAGTCTCTAGATGCATCCATGTCTCTACAAATGTCCCAATTTCGTTCCTTTTTATTGCTGAGTAATATTCCATTGTATATATGTACCACATCTTCTTTATCCACTCGTCTGTCAATGGGCATTTAGGTTGCTTCCATGACCTGGCTATTGTAAATAGTGCTGCAATGAACATTGGGGGGCATGCGTCTTTTTGAATTATGGTTTTCTCTGGGTATATGCCCATAGTGGGAATGATGGATCATATGGTAATTCAATTTTTAGTTTTTTAAGGAACCTCCATACTGTTCTCCATAGTGGCTGTATCAATTTACATTCCCACCAACAGTGCAAGAGGGTTCCCTTTTCTCCACACCCTCTCTAGCATTTGTTGTTTGTAGATTTTCTGATGATACCCATTCTAACTGGTGTGAGGTGATAACTCATTGTACTTTTGATTTGCATTTCTCTAACAATTAGTGATGTTGAGCAGCTTTTCATGTGCCTCTTGGCTACCTGTATGTCTTCTTTGGAGAAACGTCTATTTAGGTCTTCTGCCCATTTTTGGATTGGGTTCTTTGTTTTTTTAATATTGACCTGCATGAACTGTTTATATAATTTGGAGATTAATCCTTTATCTGTTGATTCGTTTTCAAATATTTTCTCCCATTCTGAGGGTTGTCTTTTCGTCTTGTTTATGGTTTCCTTTGTTGTGCAAAAGATTTGAAGTTTCATTAGGTCCCATTTGTTTATTTTTGTTTTTATTTCCATTACTCTAGGAGATGGATCAAAAAATATCTTGCTGTGATTTATGTCAAAGAGTGTTCAGCCTATGATTTCCTCTAAGAGTTTTATAGTGCCTGGTCTTACATTTAGGTCTCTAATCCATTTTGAGTTTATTTTTGTGTATGGTGTTAAGGAGTGTTCTAATTTCATTCTTTTACATGTAGCTGTCCAGTTTTCCCAGCACCACTTATTAAAGAGGCTGTCTTTTCTCCATTGTATATCCTTGCCTCCTTTGTCATAGATTAGTTGACCATAGGTGCGTGGGTTTATCTCTGGGCTTTCTATCCTGTTCCATTGATCTATATTTCTGTTTTCGTGCCAGTACCATATTGTCTTGATTACTGTAGCTTTGAAGTATAGTCTGAAGTCAAGGAGTCTGATTCCTCCAGCTCCGTTTTTACACTCAAGACTGCTTTGGCTATTTGGGGTCTTTGTGTCTCCAGAGAAATTTTAAGATTTTTCGTTCTAGTTCTGTAAAAAATGCCATTGGTAATTTGATAGGGATTGCATTGAATCTTTAGATTGCTTTGGGTAGTATAGTCATTTTCACCATATTGATTCTTCCAATCCAAGAACATGGTATATCTCTCCATCTGTTGGTATCATCTTTAATTTATTTCGTCAGTGTCTTATAGTTTTCTGCATACAGGTCTTTTGTCTCCTTAGGTAGGTTTATTCCTAGGTATTTTATTCTTTTTGTTGCAATGGTAAATGAGAGTGTTTCCTTAATTTCTGTTTCAGATTTTTCATCATTAGTGTATAGGAATGCAAGAGATTTCTGTGCATTAATTTTGTATCCTACAACTTTACCAAATTCATTGATTAGCTCTAGTAGTTTTCTGGTGGCATCTTTAGGATTCTGTACGTATAGTATCATGTCATCTGCAAACTGTGACAGTTTTCCTTCTTCTTTTCCAATTTGTATTCCTTTTATTTCTTTTTCTTCTCTGATTACCATGGCTAGGACTTCCAAAGCTATGTTGAATAATAGTGGTGAGAGTGGACATCCTTGTCTTGTTCTGATCTTAGAGGAAATTCTTTCAGTTTTTCACCATTGAGAATGATGTTTGCTGTGGGTTTGTCATATATGGCCTTTATTATATTGAGGTAGGTTCCTTCTATGCCCACTTTCCAGAGAGTTTTTATCATAAATGTGTGTTGAATTTTGTCAAAACCTTTTCCTGCATCTATTGAGATGATCATATGGTTTTTATTCTTCAATTTGTTAATATGGTGTATCACACTGATTGATTTGTGTGTGTTGAAGAATCCTTGCATCCCTGGGATAACTCCCACTTGATCATGGTGTATGATCCTTTTAATGTGTTGTTGGATTCTGTTTACTAGTATTTTGTTGAGGATTTTTGCATCTATATTCATCAGTCATATTGGTCTGTAATTTTCTTTTTTTGTAGTATCTTTGTCTGGTTTTGGTATCAGGGTGATGGTGGCCTCGTAGAATGAGTTTGGGAGTGTTCCTTCCTCTGCAATTTTTTGGAACAGTTTGAGAAGGATGGGTGTTAGCTCTTCTCTAAATGTTTGATAGAATTCACCTTTGAAGCCATCTGGTCCTGGACTTTTGTTTGTTGAAAGATTTTAAATCACAGTTTCAATTTCATTACTGTGATTGGTCTGTTCATATTTTCTGTTTCTTCCTGGTTCAGTCTTGGAAGGTTATACCTTTCTGAGAAATTGTCCATTTCTTCCAGGTTGTCCATTTTATTGGCATAGAGTTGCTTGTAGTAGTCTCTTAGGATGCTCTGTATTTCTGCAGTGTCTGTTGTAACTTCTCCTTTTTCATTTCTAATTTTATTGATTTGAGTCTTATCCTTCTTTTTCTTGATGA
This sequence comes from Balaenoptera musculus, assembly GCF_009873245.2. NCBI lineage: Eukaryota > Metazoa > Chordata > Mammalia > Artiodactyla > Balaenopteridae > Balaenoptera > Balaenoptera musculus. The sequence goes on from NC_045785.1 coordinate 149,666,577, forward strand.
ATCTGGCGAATGGTTTATCAATTTTGGTTATCTTCTCAAAGAACCAGCTTTTAGTGTTATTGATCTTTGCTATTGTTTTCTTTGTTTCTATTTCATTTATTTCTGCTCTGATCTTGATGATTTCTGTCCTTCTGCGAACTTTGTGTTCTGTTTGTTTTTCTTTCTCTAGTTCCTTTAGGTGTAAGGTTAGATTGTTTATTTGAGATTTTTCTTGTTTCTTGAGGTAGACTTGTAAAGCTATAAACTTCCCTCTTAGAACTTCTTTTGCTGCATCCCATAGGTTTTGGATTGTCGTGTTTTCATTGTCATTTGTCTGTAGGTATTTTTTGATTTCCTCTTTGATTTCTTCAGTGATCTCTTGGTTATTTAGTAACATATTGTTTAGCCTCCATGTGTTTGTGTTTTTACGGATTTTTCCCTGTAAGTGATTTCTAATCTCATAGCGTTGTGGTCAGAAAAGATGCTTGATATGATTTCAATTTTCTTAAATTTACTGAGGCTTGATTTGTGACCCAAGATATGATCTTTCTTGGAGAATGTTCCATGTGCACTTGAGAAGAAAGTGTAATCTGCAATTTTTGGGATAGAATGTCCTATAAATATCAATTAAATCTATCTGGTCTATTGTGTCATTTAAAGCTTGTGTTTCCTTATTAATTTTCTGTTTGGATGATATGTCCATTGGTGTAAGTGAGGTGTTAAAGTCCCCCACTATTATTGTATTACTGTCGATTTCCTCTTTTAGAGCTGTTAGCAGTTGCCTTATGTATTGAAGTGCTCCTATGTTGGGTGCATATATATTTATAATTGTTATATCTCCTTCTTGGATTGATCCCTTGATCATTATGTAGTGTCCTTCCTTGTATCTTGTAATATTCTTTATTTTAAAGTCTATTTTATCTGATATGAGTATTGCTACTCCAGCTTTCTTTTGATTCCCATTTGCATGGAATATCTTTTTCCATCCCCTCAGTTTCAGTTTGTATGTGTCCCTAGGTCTGAAGTGGGTCTCTTGTAGACAGCATATATATGGGTCTTGTTTTTGAATCCATTTAGCAAGCCTGTGTCTTTTGGTTGGAGCATTTAATCCATTCACGTTTAAGGTAATTATTGATATGTATGTTCCTATTTCCATTTTCTTTAATGTGTTCGGTTAGTTTTTGTAGGTCCTTTTCTTCCCTTGTGTTTCCCACTTAGAGAATTTCCTTTAGCATTTGTTGTAGAGCTGGTTTGGTGGTGCTGAATTCTCTTAGCTTTTGCTTGTCTGTAAAGCTTTTGATTTCACCATCGAATCCAAATGAGATCCTTGCTGGGTAGAGTATCTTGGTTGTAGTTTCTTCCCTTTCATCACTTTAAGTATATCATGCCACTCCCTTCTGGCTTGTAGAGTGTCTGTTGAGAAATCAGCTGTTAACCTTATGGGAGTTCCCTTGTATGTAATTTGTCATTTTTCCCTTGCTGCTTTCAATAATTTTTCTTTGTGTTTAATTCTTGCCAATTTGATTACTATGTGTCTCAGTGTGTTTCTCCTTGGGTTTATCCTGTATGGGACTCCCTGCACTTCCTGGACTTGGGTGGCTATTTCCCTTCCCATGTTAGGGAAATTTTCCACTCTAATCTCTTCAAATATTTTCTCTGGTCCTTTCTCTCTCTCTTCTCCTTCTGAGACCCCTATAACGCGAATGTTCTTGCATTTAATGTTGTCCCAGAGGTCTCTTCAGCTGTCTTCATTTCTTTTCATTCTTTTTTCTTTATTCTCTTCTGCAGCAGTGAATTCCACCCTTCTGTCTTCCATGTCACTTATCCATTCTTCTGCCTCAGTTATTCTGCTATTGATTCCTTCTAGTGTAGTTTTCATTTCAGTGATTGTATTGTTCATCTCTGTTTGCTTGTTCTTTAATTCTTCTAGATCTTTATTAAACATTTCTTGCGTCTTCTTGATATTTGCCTCCATTCTTTTTCCGAGGTCCTGGATCATCTTCACTAACATTATTCTGAATTCTCCTTCTGGAAGATTGCCTATCTCCATTTCATTTAGTTGTTTTTCTGGGGTTTTATCTTGTTCCTTCATCCGGTACACAGCCCTCTGCCTTTTCATCTTGTCTATCTTTCTGTGAATGTGGTTTTTGTTCCACGGGCTGCAGGAGTGTAGTTCTTCTTGCTTCTGCTGTCTGCTCGCTGGTGGATGAGGATATCTAAGAGGCTTGTGGAAGTTTCCTGATGGGAGGGACTGGTGGGGGGTAGAGCTGGCTGTTGCTCTGGCAGGCAGAGCTCAGTAAAATTTTAATCTTCTTGCCTATTGATGCATGAGGCTGGATTCCTTCCCTGTTGGTTTTTTGTCCTGAGGCGACCCAACACTGGAGCCTAGCTGGGCTGTTTGGTGGAGCTAATGGTGGACTCTGGGAGGGCTCACGCCAAGGAGTACTTCCCAGAACTTCTGCTGCCAGTGTCCTTGTCCTCATGGTGAGGCACAGCCACCCCCCGCCTCTGCAGGAGACCCTCCAACACTATCAGGTAGGTCTGGTTCAGTTTCCTATGGCATCACTGCTCCTTCCCCTTGGTCCCAATGCACACACTTCTTTGTGTGTGCCGTCCAAGAGTGGAGTCTCTGTTTCCCCCAGTCCTGTCAAAATCCTGCAATCAAATCCTGCTAGCCTTCAAAGTCTGATTCTCTAGGAATTCCTCCTACCGTTGCCGGACCCCCAGGTTTGGAAGCCTGACGTGGGGCTCAGAACCTTCACTCCAGTGGGTGGACTTCTGTGGTATAAGTGTTCTCCAGTTTTTGAGTCACCAACCCAGCGGTTATTGGATTTGATTTTATTGTGATTGCATCCGTTCTACCATCTCATTGTGGCTTCTCCTTTGTCTTTGCATGTGGGGTATCTTTTTTGGTGAATTCCAGTGTTCTCCTGTTGATGATTGTTCAGCAGTTAGTTGTGATTCCGGTGTTCTTGCAATAGGGAGTGAGAGCATGTCGTTCTACTTCGCCATCTTGAACCAATCTCCACGATTATTATTTTTTAAAAATACCCATGCAAAACCTTAATTCTTCTACACTGGCAGCCTGGGTATGTGTGCCAGTGGGACACACTTTCTAACTTCTAGTGCCCTGATAGGGTCAGTGTATAGAGGTCGGAGTCTGAAATGTTTTAGCAAAACAAGGATACCAACATTCTCATCAACACACTTTAAAAATTCCTTCTATTATCTCTTTTGCAAAATTTGAGTCCTTCATAAATTCTAAGCTTTTAAAGAAAGTGTTCTTAGTATCATATATATTTCTTTAAAGAAAGTAACAGACCCAAAATGGAATCATTTGATCCCAGGACTTAATTGCAGTTTTGACCTTCTGCAGAAATTAATCTTAATCAACCAGTCTGAAATTTTCTGTTCAACATCAGTGAGGTAATCTGTTATGTAGGTCCTCTCCACTTCCCAGAGGAAGAAGAGGCAATCAATTTCATAAATCCTTGCTGTCTAACACCTCTGCCCTGCTCCCAAGGAAGATGTCCTGATTTTAAAATAATCCTTTTTTCCCCTAATAGCTCCTTTGCCCCACCCTTCTTCTTATGAAAACCTTCCATTTGTACATCTCCTCTGTGCATCCTTCTAGTTACTAAATGGGATGCTGCCCAATCCATGAATCTTTTAATAAAGCCAATTAGATCTTCAAATTTACCCAGCCGAATTTTGTTGTTTTTAATAGTGTGAATACTTCTTTATGCCTAATATGTGTCATCAGCCTTCTTTATAAGAATTATCACCTCTGTTTATGTAGTACTTCTTTTTTGAAGTTTCCTTTGTAAAAGATTAATCCCCCAAAACCTCAAATAAATAGAGTTGGGGGACCAGAAGGGGGAGTTCTCCTGCACTGGGAAGACACCAGAGACCAGCAGGAAAAAGAAAGACTCCTCTTCTTTCCTGGCATGGGCTCAGCCAATGAAAAGCCATGGACTCTTTGTTTACTACATCCCTCCCAACTTCCTTTTCCTTCCAAGAAAAGCACTCTCCTTCCCTTGCCGTGCAGGGACTTGCATATGACTCTCCGTTGTTGCAGACTTCAAATTGCTATTCTCTGCTGATCCCAAATAAACGCATTTTTGCTGGAGAAATAACTGGCAGTCTATTTGTTTTAGGTCAACATCTTTTACATCTCTTTGGCTTCCAAGAAGCAGCAAATAGAGTTATAAACATATTCTAGGAGAATATGGCTGTACTTACCCTTTTTTGCACTTTAGAATTATCAAACAGGAAGCAATGATGGGTAAAATCAAGAGGATCATACCAAGGAACATGCCTAGGCAGTAAAACATGGTAATTAAATGCATGGAAAATATAACCTGTAGGTTTCAAACTGTGTCTTAATGAGTTTTTAAAAAGTAAGTATAAATTCTGTTTTTAAAAAACACCCCCAACAGGCTTATCTTTAAGATTTCCCCTCTGTTCCTGGTTTAATCTAGCATATTAGTCTTATTACCACAGGGTTATAAATGATCAGTGAGAAAGCAGTTTGTGACCTTTGTCCAACAGCAGCATTTCAACAAGTGGGTGAGAACAAGCACTGGAGCGCCTCTGCTCAGCTTGCCATGACCCTGCACACATCTCTTGTGTGAGGCACAAGGCACGAGTTACTCTATGCAGCAGACTCTACTGAATCTCTTAGAAATTCTACCACAAAACTATTCCTCTCACATAGGCAGATCACAGAAATGGGCTTAGAAAATTGGTCTTTGTGGCTTTCAATTTATGCAAATGGGCACGACTACCATCCTGAAGACTATTCCTATGTTATAAACTAAAGAACAAGTTGCCTTCTCCAGACACATTAAAATAGGAAGAATGGTTCTTTTTTTATAATGGTTCAAAGATAGCATAGAAACTTTGATAAAGGACACTCACTCTATATGCATATAAGGATACCAGTTTTGCTACACTATGGCCTGAATTCGTTATTCTTTTCTTTCTAATTAAAATTGCAGTCTAGGATATTTTGATCTCTCTTTTTACATTTCATTTATTATCAGTGGATACCTACTGTTAAGGATGTTTCCTCAGCAAACCCTTCATAAAACTTACCAACTATGAGATCATCACTCGTGCCTAAAAGGAAGCAAAAGCCACAAAAAACATCAGTCTGGCACACAACATGATCAAACAGGAGCTCTCAGCCAGTTATAATTCATCCTGATTTTTTTCTGTACAGATTCTTAATTTTTTTCTAATATAAAAAGCCATTGATTTTACTCACACAATCTCATATTATTTTGTGTACTCAGCAAAGTCTGTTTTTTTCTTTAAAAATTACTGTTTTGTCATAAAAGTAGTATAATTAGAGCAGAAAGTTTATAAAACAGAACAAAAGAAAAATATCATCCATAATCCTACTATCCTGAAATAGTTTAGTACATTCCCTTCTAGTACATTTTCTCATGCATCTAAGTTTTTACATAGTTATAGAATATCTATTTAATCTTTGAACAGTTGAATTAAGTGCTCAACATATGTTAACTTTTACAACCTTTATTATTACCACAACCAACACTACTGCTACGTGTATAACACTATTAACCCTTCATTATATTTTTAACATATTTCTTATCTGTCTACTGCTTTCTTATTTACTTTTCAAAGTTCATAAGTTCTAAGTCAAATTTGTTGCCCTTTTATAATTTTCTCTATCATATCAAAAAGTTCCAAAAGTTGTTTTTCTTTTTCTAGCTGTTTTATCTTCTTTTTTTTTCCTTTTCTACTTTAGCTTTCCTATGTTGACTTTTAAAACTTTTAACTATTTATTACATCTGGTATTTATTGTAAGATAAAAAGAAAGGTTCCAAATTTTTTCAGTGCTACGTATACTATTTGATCATCTTTTTCTTCCCCTTGGATTGATGATGTCTCTGTTATTAGATTGTTTTCTGTAAGATACTTTAATTTCTATTTATACTGAGCTCTATTTTATTAATATCTACTTTATTCCATTTTTAATAAAGATAAGTCTATTTTCGGTGATATAAAATGATTTATGTATTGTGACTTTCTATTTTAATATCTGGCAGGTCAGTAGCCCCAAATTATGTGAATTTTCTGTCTCTCACAGCCACATGGTTAGAATACTCAAAAGGCATTCAGATAGGCAGTGATCTTTTTGCCAAAGAAATGAATATAATTTGATATTAAGGGAGTGTCAAGTTTATAATTCAGAAATATTATTTGTGAGTGAGCTTTGTTATTGCATTTAAGGCATTAACTGTAGAAAAATTGTATCTTGAACAATTTTGGTATTCAACCACATATTTTAAGTAAGAGTGATAAGAATGGGGGAGAAGAGAAGGCTAAGACTAATTTAGATTAAGGAAGGTTATTCATTATTCATTTTGCCCATCTGTTACTTGATGTGTACAAGTTTAAGGTTTAGGATTTTCTATTTTACATCACCCTCTAGTTGCCAGCAGAAGGCTACCCTTCTACAGATCTCAATGACACATGATTCCTAAATCACTGTATCCAATGTACCAGGTTAAAATCCTGTAGTCTACACCAGTGCGGGAGACAGACCAGCTAGTCTCTGCAAGTTGGAAGGTGATCCTCGACTCATGCTGAAAACATTCTTGAAGGCCTGCTCTACCACTAATCTGCTACTGAATTTTAAGACCCATAGGATGTAATCAAATTATTACTGTGCAATGTATGTAGCAATAGAGTGATAATGGGCAAAAAGGTTCAGAGGGGGGCCTGAGGCAAGATGGATGGGTTAAGAAGTGTGAGGAGCAAGGCTTGCCTTATTCTCATTGCTAAGGGCTTTGGTGGAAGAATTAGGGACTCTTACTGCACTCCTTAGCTCTTAGCTAATGCACACCATATGGCACACCACCACATTCAGTGTCAGTATAGATGAATGAATGAACAGTAACCATGGCTGGGAAGGACCTACATTCCTTGCACTTGCACTTACGAGAGGTACATATGGCCAGAGGAGGGTCCCACAGGTCATCTTCCTGGCACTGGCTCCAGGGACTGCCTTCCAGAGTATACCCATCTTCACACTCCAAAGTTACATTATCTCCAGAGTGATATACTTTTCTCATTTTCAATTCCTTCTGGATTCCATTCATAATCTGTGGGAGGCTACAATTTACTTCTGAAATTAGAAAAATAAAAAAAGAAATTGATATTTTATTGTTAATTGTTAGTTGAAACTTTGCTTTTAGCAAAGATGAGTCATGTCTTCCATCAAAAATTATTGATACCTCTCCTACAACATCTTATTATTTAAAATTCTCTGACTTCCCTTTTTATGTAAAGCAAGGGAATATAAATGTATTGCTTATAATTATTTTAAATTATCATACTTTAAATTATTGTTAACTCTTCAACAGGAAAGTTGTGGAAAGGTTAGGAATTAGGATAACCATGTTCCAGCCTTGGAACCACTTGGGCCACACCATAAGAAAACAGGAATATCATTTTAACTCTCTTTAGGTATACAACTAATACGGGTATTTTGTCTCTTGAATAAATGCATATTTCTGGCTCATTTCTATACATAGAACAAAGTAATTAATAAATTATGATTCTGAATTTAAGGTATTAATTTTTTACTTAATTTTATCTCATTTACCTTGTAAAAATTAATAAATAGAAACCTTAAATTAAATAATTAAATAGAGTCTGGAGACCAGAAGGGGGAGCTTTCACACCCTGTGATGACAGCAGAGCTCAACAGCAAGAAGAAAGACTCCTCTTCTTTCCTGGCAGCAAATCAGCAAGGAAAAGTCATGGACTCTGTTTGCTAGAGCCCTTACAACTTCCTTTTCCCTTCTGTTAAAGGAGTTCTCCTTCCTTTGCTATGCTGGGACTTGCATGTGGCTCACCATGGCTGCAGACCTCAAACCGCAATTCTCTGCTGATCCCAAGCAAGACCATTTCTGCTGGAGAAATAACTGGCAGTCTATTTGTTTTAGGCCAACAAGCCCATCCTTTGTTTTGCTTTCCTTCTCTGCCTTGCCACTGATACCTTCCAAGCAAAGCCTGCTTTTCAGTTGTAATGGTCTCAAAATTAGCCTAAGTTCTCTTTTTAAAATAAGAACCAACAGGGTAAAGTGGCATTTCTCAAAATATGGTCTGTGGTCCTGCTACATCAAAATATTCTGATGGGTTTGTTAAAAATAGACCTCTGGACTCTGCCTCAACATGTTAGAAAGAGAGTTCTTGGGAATGGAATTTTTTTTTTTTTTTTTTTAATTTTTGGCTGTGTTGGGTCTTCGTTTCTGTGCGAGGGCTTTCTCTAGTTGCGGCAAGCGGGGGCTACTCTTCATCGCGGTGCGCGGGCCTTTCACTATCGCAGCCTCTCTTGTTGTGGGGCACAGGCTCCAGATGCGCAGGATCAGTAGTTGTGGCTCACGGGCTTAGTTGCTCCGCAGCATGTGGGATCTTCCCAGACCAGGGCTCGAACCCGTGTCCCCTGCATTGGCAGGCAGATTCTCAACCACTGTGCCACCAGGGAAGCCCTTGGGAATGGAATTTAAGAATCTGTCTTTTTAGGGAAAGGTGTCCAAGATGGTAGCATAGGAAGACCCTGAACTCACCTTCTCCTATGGACACACCAAAATTACAACTACTTACAGAGCAACTAACTATGAAAATGACCTGAATACTAGCAGAAAAACAAACTTCCATAACTAAAGAGATAAAGAAGGAACCATAATGAGATGAGTAGGAGAGGCAGAGATATGGTATAGTGAAGACCCACAGCCTTAGTTGGTGACCCACAAATGGGAAGAATATCACAATCATAAAGGTCCTCCCCGAGGAGTGAGGAGTCTGAGCCCTTCACTGGGCTCCCCAGCCAGGATTCCTGCTCCAGGGAGATGAGCACCCACAACACCTAGCTTTGAAACCCAGTGGGGCTTATGTTCGAGAGTGCCAGAGGGTTATAGGAAACAAAAATGTCACTCTTATAGGGCACGTGCAAAGTCTCATATGCTCCGAGTCCCAGCACAGAGGCAGTAGTTTGAAAAGAGCTTCAGTCCGACCTACTTGCTGATCTTGAAGAGCCTCCCAGAGAGGCAGCAGGCAACTGGGATTCCCCTTAGACACTGTTAGCAGCCATTCTGGGGAGCTCATTCTACTGAGATAACACCAGTGCTAGCAAATGCCATTTGGAAATCCTCCCTCTAGCCTATTAGTGCTGGAGGCTTACCACCACCAGTGGGCCTGTACCAGCCCAACCCAATCCAGACATGTACACAGCCATGTGGGGACCTGGCCCCACCCACCAGCAGGTCAGCACCTGCCCTGAGTCCCTCTGGGCCATGCAGACAGCCACATAGGGACCTGGTCCTGACCTCCGGTGGGCTTGCATGAGCCCTGAGCCCCCAGGGTCATGTAGACAGCCCCATGGGGACCCAGCCACTCATACCAGTGGGCCAGCACCAATGCTGAGCCCACCACCACCACCAGACAATGCAGACAGCCACACAGGGACACAGTCCTACCCTTCAGTGGGCCAGCATCAGCCCCACATCCCCCTGGGTGTGCAGCCAACCAGGAAGGAAGCTTACCCAGCCCTCCAGTGGGCCCACAGCTACTGTACAAAGCATGGCCTAGCAGCCAACTTGGCTAGCTGTCAGCCTCACATACCAGTATGCCCACAGTAGTTGGTACCACCACAAAAGAAGGGCACAAGCATCGCACATAGGGGGCACCCATAGAACATATAGCTTTCATGACCAGAGGGGAGCATGCTGATGGAACCACAGGATGTTTCCTACCATGGGCACTTCTTCAAGATCAGGAAACAAAATGGACCAACTTAACACACAGATATAAACACTGAATATTGGGCAAAATGAAGAAACAGAGGTGTATGTTCCAAATTATTGAACAAGACAAAATTTCCGAAAAAGAAATAACTGAATTGGAGATAAGAAATCTACATGATAAAGAGTTCAAGGTAATGGTCATAAAGATACTCACTGAACTCAGGGGAAGAATGGATGAGCACAGTGAGAAGTTTAACAAAGGAATAGAAAATATAAAGAAGAACCAAACAAAGCTGAAGAATACAATAACTGAAATAAAAAATACACTAGAAGGAATCAACAGTAGATTAGATGATGCAGAGGAATAGATCAGTGATCTGAAAGAAAAAGTTATGGAAATCTCTTAAGCTGAACAGAAAAGAGAAAAAAGTTTTTTTAAATGGGGATAGTTTAAGAAACCTCTGGAACAATATCAAGCATACTAACATTCACATGATGGGGGTCCCAGAAGGAGAAGACAGAGACCAAGGGGCAGAGAACTTATTTGAAGAAATAATAGTGGAACACTTCCTTAACCTGGGGAAGGAAACAGACACCCAAGTAAGGAAGTACAGAGAATCACAAACAAGATGAACCCAAAGAGATTTGCACCAAAACACATACTATTAAAATGGCAAAAAGTGAAAGATTAAGAGGGAATATTAAAAACAGCAAGAGAAAAGCAACTAGTTATGTACAAGGGAACCTCCATAAGAATATCAGCTGACTCTTTAACAGAAACTTTGCAGGCCAGAAGGGAATGGCACAATATAATCAAATGATAAAAGGGGAAAATCTACAAACAAGAATACTCTACCTGGCAAAGTTATCACTCATATTTGAAGGAGAGTTTTACAGACAAATAAAAACTGAAAGAGTCAGCACCACTAAACTGGTTTTACAAGAAATGTTAAAGGAACTTCTTTAAGTGGAAAAGAAAAGGCCACAATTAGAAATGTGAAAATTATGAAAGAAAATATCTCACTGGTAAAGGCAAAATAGTAGATCAACTATTTATAAAGCTAGCAGGAAGGTTAAAAGACAAAAGTAGGGAAATCATCTATATACAAAATAAGTAGCTAAGGGACACACAAAACAAAAAGATGTAAAATATGACACCAAAAATATTCAACATTGTTGGGGGGGGAGTAAAAATGCAGGGTTGTTAGAATACAGTCGAACTTAAGAGATCATCAATTAATCATATATACATCTATATGTAATCATAGATGATAGATAGATAGATGATAGATAGATAGATAGATAGATAGCTATTATAGATGAACTTCATGGTGGCCACAAACCGAAACCTATAATAGATACAAACAAAAAAAGAGAGAAAGGAATCCAAACATAATGCTAAAGAAAGTCATCAAATTGCAAAAGAGGAGAGGAAAAGAAGAAAGAAGAACTAAACAACAAAACAATCCCCCAAAATTAACAAAATGGCAATAAGTCCATATCTATGAATAATTACTTTAAATGTAAATGGACTAAATGCTCCAATCAAAAGACAAAGAAAGGGTGAAAAATACAAAGAACTCATACAACTCAACGTCAAAAAAACAAACAATCAGATTAAAAAATGGGCAGAGGATCTGAATAGACATTTTTCCAAAGAATACATACAGATGGCCAGCAGGCATGTGAGAAGATGCTCAGCATCATTAATCATCAGAGAAATGCAAATCAAAGCCACAGTGAGATATCTCCTAGCACCTGTCAGCATGGCTAATAGCAAAAGAAACAAATAACAAGTGTTAGCAAGGATGTGGAGAAAAGGGAACTCTCATGCACTGTTGTTGGGAATGTAAATTGTACCCACTGTGGAAAACAGTATGAAGATTTCTCAAAAAACTAAAAACTAGGGACTTCCCTGGTGGTGCAGTGATTAAGAATCTGCTTGCCAATGCAGGGTACGTGGGTTTGAGCCCTGGTGTGGAAAGATCCCACATGCTGCAGAGCAACTAAGCCCGTGTGCCACAACAACTGAGCCTGCACTCTAGAGCCCACGAGTCACAACTACTGAGCCTGCATGCCACAATTGCTGAAGCCCGCATGCCTAGAGCCCGTGGTCCACAGCAAGAGAAGCCACTGCAATGAGAAGCACACGCACCACAACAAAGAGTAGCCCGTGGTCTCTACAACTAGAGAAAGCCTGCACGCAGCAATGAAGACCCAATGAAACCAAAAATAAATAAATTAATTAATTTAAAAAAATTAAAACTAGAACTACTGCATGACAGCAATTCCACTCCTGTGCATTCATCTGAAGAAAATGAAAACACTAATTAGAAAAGATATATGCACTCCTATGTTCATTGCAGCATTATTCACAAAAGCCAAGATATGGAAGCAACCTAAATACCCATCAATAAATGAATGGAAAAAGAAGATGTGGTATACATACACAATGGAATATTACTGAGGCATAAAACGAATGATATCTTACCATTTACAACAACATGGATGGACCTCGAGGTACTATGCTAAATGACATGTCAGACAGAGAAAGGCAAGTACTACATGATTTCACTTATTGTGGAATCTAAAAAAAAAAAAAAAAATGAACAAACATAAGAAACAGAGTTATAGATACCGAGAACAAACAGGTGGTTGCCAGAGGGGAGGGAAATGGGGTGAGGAAAGAAATAGGTGAGGGAGATTAAGAGGTACAAACTTCCAGTTGCAAAATACATGGAAAAAAAAAAGACACAGAGTGGCTGTAGATAGATAGATTAGATAGATAGATAGATAGATAGATAGATAGATAGATAGATAGATGATAGATAGATAGATAGATAGATATAGATATATAGATAGATGCTGCCTATAGGAGACTAACTTCAGATGTAAGGACACACACAGACCAAAAGCGAGGGGATGGAAAAAGATACTCCATGCTTATGGAAATGAAAAGAAAGCTGGGTGGCAATACTTATATCAGAAAATATAGACTTTAAAACAAAGACTGTAACTAGAGACAAATAAGGACATTACACAATGGTAAAGGTATCAATCCAACAAGAAGATATAACAACTGTGTATATATATATACACACACATACCACAAACAGGAGCACCTAAATATATAAAGCAAATATTAACAAATATAAAAAGAGAAACTGAAAATAATACAATAATGGGGGGGACTTTAGCATCCTACTTATATCAATGGACAGATTATTCAGACAAAAAATCAATAATGAAACACTGGCCTTAAATTACACATTAGGTCAGATGCAATTAATAGATATATACAGAGCATTTAATCCAAAAGTGGCAGAATACACATTCTTTTCAGGTACACGTGGAACATTCTCCAGGATACATCACACATTGTAGGTCACAAAAAAATCTCAATAAATTTAAGAAGACTGAAGTCATATCAAGCATGTTTTCAGACCACAACACTATGAGATGAGATATCAACCATATGAAAAAAAAACTGCAAAAACCACAGACACGTGGAAGCTAAACAATATGCTACCAAACAATGAATGGGTCACTGAGGAAATCAAAAAATACCTGGAGACAAATGAAAATGGAAACACAATGATCCAAAATCTATGATATATATCTAGAATTATCTAAAGAACTGCAGAAGCAGTTCTAAGATGGAAATTTAAAGCAATACATGCCTACCTCAGGAAACCAGAAAAATCTCCAATAAACAAGCTAACCTTATACCTAAAGGAACTAGAAAAAGAAAAAAGAAACAAAACCCGAAGTCAGTAGAAAAAAAGACATAATAAAGGTCAAAGCAGAAATAGATGAAATAGACATTTAAAAATATATAAAGGATTAGTGAAACTAAGAGTTGGTTCTTTGAAAAGATAGACAAAGTTGATAAGCCTTTTGCCAGACCAATCCAGAAAAAAAAAAGGGCCCAAATAACTATAATCAGAAATGAAAGAGGAGTAGTTAAAACCAACAACATAGAAATACAAAGAATCATAAGAGATCACAGCAACAAATAGACACCAATAAAACGGACAACCTAGAAGAAATAAAGTTCTAGAAATGTACAATCTCCCAAGATTGAATCAGGAAGAAATAGAAACTAGGCACAGAATGATTACTAGTGATGAAATTGAATCAGTAGTCAAAATATTCCCAACAAACAAAAGTCCAGGATCAGACTGCTTCACAGGAGAGTGCTACAAAACATTTAAAGACTTAACACCTATCCTTCTCAAACTATTCCAAAAAATAGAAGAGGAAGGAATACTTTTAAATTCATTTTACAAGGTCAGCATCACCCTGATGCCAAAGCCACGCAAAGATACCACAAGGAAATTAAAAGACAATATGTCCAACACACATGGATGCAAAAATCCACAACAAAATATTAGCAGACTGCATTCAACAATGCAATAAAAGGATAATTTACCATTATCAAATGGGATTTATCTCAGGGATGCAAGGATGGTTCAATCTGAAAATCAATCAAAGTGGCACACCATGTTAACAAATTAAAGAGTAAATATCATATGATCATCCAATAGATGAAGAAGAGGCTTTTGACAATATCTGACATCCATTTATGAAAAAAACGCTGAACGAAGTGGGTATAGAGGGAATATACTGCAACATAACAAAGACCATATATGACAAGCTCACAGCTCACATCATACTCAATGGTGAAAAGTTGAAAGCATTTCCTCCAAGATCAGGAAGAAGACAAGGGTGCTCACTCTCATCACTTTTATTCAACATAGGTTTGAAAGTCCTAGCCTCAGTAATCAGACAAGAAAAATAAATAAAAGGAATCCAAATCAGAAAGGAAGTAGTAAAACTGTCACTGTTTGCACATGACATGATGCTATATGTAGAAAAATTTAAAGATGCCACCAGAAGACTATTAGGACTAATGAAAGAATTCAGTAAAGTTGCAGGATACAAAATTAATACACAGAAATCTCTTGCAATTTTATACACTAATATGAACTATCAGAAGGAGAAATTGCAAAAGCAATCCCATTTTCAATTGTGTCAAAAAGAATACAATAAAAAGGAATAAATCTAACCAAAGAGTTAAAAACTTGTACTCTGAAAACTATAAGACATTGATCAAAGAAACTGAAGACAAAACAAACAAATGGAAAGATATACCATTCTCATGGATTGGAAGAATTAATATTGTTCAAATGACCATATTACACAAGGCAATCTACAGATTCAATGCAATCCCTATCAAAATATCAATGGCATTCTCCACAGAACTAGAACAAATAATTCTAAAATTTATATGGAAACACAAAAGACCTTGAAGAGCCAAGCAATTTTGAGAAAGAAGACAAAGCTGGAGGTATCATGTGCCCTGATTTCAAAAAATACTAAAAAGCTACAGTAATAAAAACAGTATGGTACTGGCACAAAAAGCAGACATATATATCAATGGAACATAATATAAAGCCAAGAAATAACCCACACTTATATAACCAATTTATTTGTGACAAAGTAGGCAATAATGTACAACTGGGAAAAGTCAGTCTTTTCAGTAAATGGTGTTGGAAAAACTGGACAGCAGCATATAAAAAAATCAAACTGGACTACTTTCCTACCATATACAAAATAGACTCAACATGGATTAAAGAATTAAGTGTAAGGCCTGAAACCATAAATCTCCTATAAGAATATATAGGCAGTACACTTTTTGACATCAGTCTTAGCAACATTTTTTTGGATATGTCTTCTCAGGCAAGGGAAACAAAAGCAAAAATAAACAAATGGGACTACAACAAACTGAAAAGCTTTTGCACAGCAAAGGAAACTATCAACAAAATGAAAAGGCAGCCTACTGAATCGGAGAAGATATTTGCAAATGATATATCTGATAAGGGGGTCAATATCTAAAATATACAAAGAACTCACACAAATCAACATAAAAATCCCCAAATAACCCAATTAAAAAATGGTCTGAGGACCTGACATACAGATGGCCAAAAGACAGATGAAAAGATGCTCAACATCACTAATCATCAGGGAGCTGTAAATCAAAACCATATTGAGATACCAATGCATACTTGTCAGAATGGCCATCGTCAAAAAGACAATAAGTAACAAGTGTTGGCGAGGATGTGGGGAAAAGGGAACTTGTACACAATTGGTGGGAATATAAGTTGGTGAAATCACTATGGAAAACAGTATGGAGGTTCCTCAAAAAATTAAAAATAGAACTGTCATGTGATCTAGAAATTTTATTTCTGGGTATTTACCCTAAGAAACCAAAAACACTAATTGAAAAGATATATGCATACCCATATTCATTGCAGCATTATTTACGATAGCCGAGATATGGAAGCAACCTGAGTGTCCATCAATGTATGAATTCTTCATCCAAAGAAGATGAGGTATACATATATATACACACACACACAATGGAATATTCCTCAGCCATAAAAAAAAGAAATCTTGCCATTTGTGACAACACAGATGGATCTAGAGGGTATTATGGTAAGTGAAATAAGCCATACAGAGAAAGACAAATATCATATGATATCACTTATATGGGGTATCTAAAAAAATAGAACAAACAAACAAAACAAAATAACAGACTCATAGATACAGAGAACAAATGGGTGGTTTCTAGAGGGGTGGGTGGGAAAGGTAAAGGGAATTAAGAGATACAAATTTCCAGTTATGAAATAAATAAGCCACAGGGATATAATACACAGCATAAGGAATATGGTCAATAATATTGTAATAAATTTGTATGGGGACAGATTACTAGATTTATTTTGATGGTCATTGAATAAAGTATGCAAATGTCAATGTAGTACATGTGAAAGTAACATAATATGGCACATCAATTATATTTCAATTTTCAAAAAAAGACTCCATATTTTTAGAAAGTTCCCTGGCTGATTTTGCTAATGATAAAGACAGAGAATGACTGCTAAAAAGCATGTTTAAAGAGGACAGTTATTAAGACAAAATGAATTTTATTTACATGAGAAGAAAGCAGTTGTCAAGAGAATGGAATATTACCCTCTTATTTGCAGGAGAAGAACTATCACAGAGTCTTAAGTTTTATAATTCATCTTTGAACTATTCCCTGAATCTTCATATTTCTTTATGTAACTAAAGCAAGGAGCGACGAGCTTTCCAGTTTCTGCAGAGCCATGGGGATTCTGATTTTGTGCAGTCCACTCTTGCAAATAAACACAGGAGCGTCTCTGTAGTGGGCCTAATTTTCTCTATCTCTTAAATCAGAGGGCTAGGAGGACAAGAAGGATTTAGGTTGGGGAGAGCCCTAAGATCCTATAACCACAGCAGCCATAGGACTAACTGCTCCTCAACATTAGAAACACATGCATGTCTGAAATCTCTCTTGCCTCATCCCTGACCTTAGTCTAGTATTTCTAAAAAGCAAGAATAGAAAAGAAACAAACAAAGCAAAATCACTTAACTTATAGTTTTGCAAAATCAAAAGAACTACATTTGAAAGGAGACAGTGTTCTGAAAGCAGAACGTACACCAGAATTTCGATTCTTGCCTTACAACTTTCTTCAGTGTCTGTAATTTACCACAATCTTTATTGCTGAAAACTATATAATTTTATTACCCAAAGTGTTTTAGAAAGTCATCATTTGAAAAAAGTTTTTAACTAATTAAAAATTCACCACTGTAATGCATTATGAAACACATTGAGAGAATACATTTTATAGCTAGAGTTGTTACGGCTTGTCTAACCAAGCTGTACTTTGTAATTTGCATCTTTCTGTTACAGATTTGGATAGGTCCTGGCAAATCTTGGGTTTTATTTATTTAAGTTTGAAGATGAATTAGTAAGTGGTGCAAACAATCTCTGCTCTATGTTTCCTGTGGTAACTTGCCTCAAATCCTAATTGGTGTTAATTTTGTGTATTGTAAATGCTTGAATTTAAAACTTAAAAAATGCGTGTTTAAGGTTCTTTTTGTAATTATGAGATATAGTAAAGTGTGAATCCATTAAAAAAAGGAAACAGTGTTCAGTGCAGTGTTCAAATGCAGGGGCTGAGCAGGGGTCCAATCCTAGCACCACCACTGCTGAGCTGTGGATCACGGACTAGTTACTGGATCTCTCTTAACCTCAATTTCCTCCTCTGTAAGATCACAGAAATAATAATCCCACCTCATCAGATTGTTTTGGAGACTAACACCAATAACTTTTGTAAAGACCTCAGCATCATGCCTAGTCACAGAATATTATTTTTATTTCCACACTTTGTAGCTTTTTAGAATATTGCCAACAAAGATTTTAAAGTCAGATGTCATTTTTATAAACAGACTTGCTCCAGGGAAGAGAGGAAATAAACACCTCACCTTTAGCCCTGGAGATTGTAATGAGGCTTTGTACCCAGTAATTCTAGGAATTAATTGCTTTTAACCATGCTTCAGGTTCAATATTCTGCACAACAAAGTGTGCTTCTAAGTCTCCTATTAATCTCCTAAGGGTTCTTGTGAGGACCACATGTGATTCTCTCAGGTCCTTTAGAGCTGAAATATTTTATTAGTTAGAAGCCCATAAAGCATTTAAAATTGGTGTTTGATGTCTATTGTACTACTGGAAATTCCAAAAGTTCTTCCTACTTATTTGGGAGAGTTGAGGGTGCTTGGACAGCCTTGCTTCCTACCTTTTCTTCTGCTTTTCTCCAACTCTATTGATACTCATTTTATGATCCCCTCAGAAGTGGTCTCTCAGCCTTATTAGCCTCATGCATCAGTATTTCATAAAAATCAGGCAAGAATACCAAATACCTTTGCAATAAAGATCTAACAGGCTCCAGGTTCCCTGGTGTGTACAGAAAATGAAGGCCTTTCCCACCAACTTGTAGCCTGGGTCACAGGTGTAGTTGACTGTCATCCCAGGAAGATATGGAGAGGCATGTCCTGCAATGTGGTGGCCATTGTTGATCTTGGGTGGATGTGGACAAGCTAAGAACAAATTCCCTCCAAAACACAAGAAAAGACATTCAGTTAAACTTAGAAGTATGAACACTCCAACACAACTAATAATATCTCTGTCTATTAGAATCACAAGAAAACCCAAGGCAGGCAGGTCCCAACGCACTAAATGTTTGCTGATCAGTGGGAAAACCAAGTCTCTAAAGCCAGACTTCTCAGCCTTTAAACAGGACCATCTGTAATCTCTACCTGTAAACTGCATCAGTTGGGAATACCACTGGGATCCACAAACTACCAATTCATGCATTCTGTCCTCACTGGAGGACGGAGCTCGTGTGGATAATCACAGCCACAAGTGCACCTGATTGTCTGGTACTGTCGTTTAAAGCCAGACTAATATGTAAAAGGAATGAGCTACAGAGGTCAAGAGCACAACCTTACATTCCACTTCTCCAGGGCATCCTGAGTTCCCTTGGCTAAAGGTGAGATGAAGGGTCAACAAAATACAGTCACATGCTGGAGCAGAACTCAGAAATAACAAAAGTAGGATAAATTCCTATATCAGAGTTTCCTTAATTATTTCTACAACATCATCAATTCTGAAATATATTACTAACATCAACATGTGCTTTTTGCTCTGCACACCCATCCATCTAGTATAAAGACAACTCAGTAGAGATGGCATAACAATGTTTTCTTTGGCATTTGTTTTCAGTGTTTTGAAAATATTCCCTATAAAATCTAGGCTTCACTGATTCTCTCCACTCTCTCCTCTCTTCACCATCCCACAATCATCACTCCAGAGGGAAGGGTCATCAGAACACCCCCAACTGGGACAGAGTGTGGCACATCTAAAGCCATCTGTTATTCACCTGGCAGGTAATTCTGTCCCATATTTATAACAAAGCTATATTCACAAGCAAAAAGGACTGTCACTACAGAAATATGGAGGTTTGGCTTAGACATACTGATCCTTCTAGGGCATGGGGAAATGTGCACTGACCATTAGGAACAGAAAGTTCACAGCGAGGGGCAGGGCCACTCCAAACCCCATTTCCCTGACTGTCACTGGTGCAGCGGATGGTGCTCTCCCCAGTGAGGCTGAAGGTCATCCTTCTGTCTGGGTGGGAGTCACATGTGTAACCAATTTCTTCTCCATAAGGAATGTCTCCCAGAGAAGTTCCTGTGTGTTTCCCATTAAGGATAGCTGGAGGATTTGGACAAAAGATTTCTAGAAAGAACACAAAAGTTTTAGGTTCCATTAGTTTCAATCAAAAGGATTATAAAATAATTATGCCCTGTGATTGTTGTATTAATACATTTTTTCTATGACAACGTACTTAAATTGGATGGAACTGAAATATGTAAGGCTTCCTCTGAGAAGGATCTAACTCAGGTGAGACAAATTACAGTTTGTTATGAAAGTACAAAATGCTCTTCAGGTAGCTAAATATTTAATCCATTTGGAGTTAATTAATTTTTTTTTCCAGCAACCATTTTATTGACTAATTTATGTCAGGCATCATAAGAATCCTGGGTTGACAATGGGGTACAACACAGACAAGATTTTTCCCTCAAAGATTTGAAATTCTAGGGAAATCTGGGTTAAGTTTATTAAACATGGACTATCATTTTCAGCAGATGAAAATTTTTCTTGATGACTCAAGACAATTATCATCAGTACCAATACCAAATATACAATAGTGTTATCAGAATACATTGATTCCCATAGGGCTCTTTATAGCCAGATTAAAGGGCAGCAGGGAGCCTGTTTTTCTTCTTCCTTTTTTGTTTTTTCTTTCTTTGAAGCTATCAGCTGACATTTCTTTCTGTCAAACAGTGTATCTGTTTCTAGCAGTTCCTGCCCTGAAACTAATTTGATGCTCTTAATCTGGTACCAATTTAGGAAGAGATATCAGATCTTGTCAGAAACGTGTATAAAGTGAGGGTACAGTAAAGATTGACTTCTCATATCTGGATTTTAACTAGGTGCTTGTTTTTCCAGTTTACTTATATATTTATTTTCAGCTTTATGTGTCACAGGAAGGTTGAGCTTGCTTGATATCTGCGTTTAATACATATTGAATGTTCTTGTAAAGCTCAACCATAATCCCATAAGATGTTCAAACAGACTTCTAGCAAAGCGTTTTAACAAAATCCAAAATAAAATGAACAATCTAGTCATCAGGAAAAGGCATTTTAAAAAGTCTTAGTAAACAGAGTAGGACAAATCAGTATTGTTTTTGTACATAGAACACTTTTATATATTTATCAATTTCTGAATCTTTATTTGAGTTTTATTGAAATTTAGGGCACCTCACCTAATCATTTCAAATATTGACTCACCTTCCTGCACCACACTAATTTATCCTAAAAATGTTTTCTTTTCTCTGTAACACTTACCACTTTTTGACATACTATTTTACATATTCTATTTTAAAATTTGTTTACTGGTTTATTTTCATTGTCTGCCTCCTTGAACAGAAAATGAACCTCGTGAGAGCAGGGATAACACTATTCAGCACTCTCTCTAGATTCAAAGTCCTGGCACATGGGAAACCTTCCTCAATAAATACCATGAACAAAATGAGAGGCTGAATAAATAGTTCAGATATGTGAGAAGATAAAAGGACATAAAAATTTAAGAGAAATTACTCCTTGGTGATAAAACTGAAAAAGTAAATGAATAAAGAAATTTTGGTGTACTGTTATGTCATCTACTTTCTCCCCACATATTCCCCACAAAATTCAACACTGACATTAAACTAGTGACTTACAGATTAGTAATATGAACACATGATGTATAATACCTGCCAGACCTTTTTTGAAATTCTTCCAACAAAGAAGTATTTTACCAGTAATTTGTTAAATAAAGATCCAGACAACAGGTGATTCCATGAGGTGAAACATACTAGAAAAACATAAGGGGAGATATCCAGACTGCAGAGTTATTCTTTCTACTCACGTTCACACACAGGAATACTGCTGTTCCAAAGGCTCTTCATTCCAACCAAGACACAATGAGAAGCAGAGCTGCCTTTTAATCGGAACCTAAGGAAAAAAAAAAGGTAGCAAGTAGGGGAGAAATTCCCATTTCTCCATCTCTTCATTGATAGATGGTCAGCTTTCTCACTTCAGCCTAAATACCATTAAGTCTCAGTTCTTTAGGAACCTGAATTCAGTAGTTGCCAGAAATTCAGAAGCCAAAGTATTGTAAAGTATTACGGGGTCCTGTGACAGACAAAGCAAGCAGAACTTGTACACTTAATAGTCAAACAAACAACATAGCCCAGTGTCACCTCAAAAGTCCCTGAACAAAGAGGTGGACTCTCCCCTGTGCCCTAG
This sequence comes from Balaenoptera musculus, assembly GCF_009873245.2. Classification (NCBI taxonomy): domain Eukaryota; kingdom Metazoa; phylum Chordata; class Mammalia; order Artiodactyla; family Balaenopteridae; genus Balaenoptera; species Balaenoptera musculus. Next base: position 149,688,614 of record NC_045785.1, read on the forward strand.
ACCCACACCCATCTCTCACTGACAGTCCTCTGACATTCCTCGTATCCTCATTAGTGGGTCATGAGAAAGAACAGCTCCTGGTCTGGGGAAGCAAAGCAGGGAACATCTGAAAAGAGAACCGACACTTCCTGCCACTACAGCTGTAATGGCCAGAAGGAGGCTAACAGAGGTCTCTGCCACTGAAATGCCCAGATTATTATTAGATCCTAGGGTCCTTATGAAATCTGCTCATCATTATTGGGTGGCAGACTTTGTAAAAGTCAAAGATTCCTGGAAATTATTAAAAATAACTACTATATTGCCCAGTCTTGTTACCTCCCACAGACAGTGCATTCTACTGAGAGTCCTAGATCCACATGAATAACTAATAATATTACCTGAAACAATAACATTGGCCATTATGATTCCAATGTCAAAGACTTTACTGATGCAAACAGATGTGATTGGATTAAAAATACTTGCCCATATACTATTACAAAGTCCACTATTGATTAGTTTTTAGTTTCCTAAAACAACCTTTGCCTGATTATCACATTGCAAACAATTCTTGTCTTATACATTAAACTTTTTGTTAGTAAATTTCCCACAGAACTATAATTTTCTGCCTCCAAACAACTATTTCCCCATTTACTTGAAGCTCCAACCATGAATTCAAGATTAGTGTCTATATTTATGTTTGTATTCAACATTGAATTGCATGTGCCAATTTCTTTATCTCCTGATAGTGGTGCTCCTGGGTCCTGACACATTTTAAAACTGCTCAGAAGTCAGTCTCCCCAGGTACTTCTATTCCACAGGTCAGCCTTACTTTTTGGATTAACTCCTGAACCCAAGAGAGTCACTACCCAGCACTGTGTTCCTGTTCTCTATTCCAGGTCACACTTACCCCTCATTACAGATGAAGGATACTTTTGCTCCAAGCTGGAAATTAAGTGGAAAGAGCACACGTCCATTAGGAAGTTGGTCCAGGAAGTCAGCACATGATTTCACTAGGAATGAAAACACAGGAGTGAGATGTCCATGTGAGGGACAAAGAGATTGATCCGCAAACCAGATGAAAGTATAGGCACCTGCACATCTGGGAGTTTCTGGGCTCCAGTCTCCCTGGGATGTACAGTGCAGAGAAGCAGCCCCTTTGAGATCATAGCCAGGCTCACAGCTGTAGAACACTTCCTGGTCAGAGGAAAAGTCATCCTTGTGGCTTGGGATGTGCTTACCATGCAGGATTTCTGGAGGTGGTTGACATACTGAGGAAAGAACAGCAAGATACATGTCAATTATGGAGAAATATATTTTACTATATCCTGTGCCTACCAGGGAGTTTAAAAATCTTATTTATACAGTGTGGATTTTAAAAGAAAAGATTTGCTAATTCAGTACCCACAGTTTACTGATGAGCAAACTAAGGCCACAGGGCAGAGCTATGAGTAGAATGAATCTTTCTCCAACACCTTCTCTGTTTTTTCTACTAAAACATTCCTAAGACTACAAGCAGAATGTTCCTTTTGCTTTCTAGGATTGTCCATCCAGTACAGAGCTGTGAGAGCTGGTGGACTGTTCCACTCTTACACTTCCTAGAAAGCTATCCTTTCTGGCTTCAACAAGGAATACCTTTGCCCAAGTGTCATCCAACAGACCCCACACCTAGCTTACGGTACAGTTAGTCACCCATCCCCCTTCATCTTTTTTCCCAGATCCTCATTGAGAACTGTAAGCTTCTGCTTGGTCCCTATGTGCCAGTCTGGAATCTTCCCATTCCACTGCTAAGCCAGGCATTTCAGCATAAAAAGACAAGAGAAGCCACCAAGAACAAAATCCCCTTAAAAGAAAAAAGCTATAGACTTTTAAAAGAGAGAACATATTGTTTAGAGCATATTTTGACTCAAAAGTTTGGCTGCCTCCATCCACAGACCAATTGGTGTGTTCTCAGGGAATCAGAACACACTTGAGCCTCAATCTGAACTGTATACAGTGGAATAAAAATGAAAACATTTGCTTGGATTTGAGCAAGTCGTTTCCACTTCCTGAGCCTCAAGGTTTTCAGTAATAACATAGGGGAGTTGGAACAGAATGACTGATGTCTAAGGCTTTTTAATCTGATGCTATCATTTTGGAACCCATGGCTCATTTGCCTTCTGACCTTCTCCAATGATAGATCAATGTCATTGTTATCATACATTATTGTTCATAGTACACTTCACTACACATTATCATTGAGCTCTGCAATCAGAAAGGCTCTTGAATTCTAGGCCTTACTCTGTTATTTACTAGTTCTGTGACCTGGGTATAGTTCCCTAACATCCCTAAGACTCAGTTTTCTCAATGCAAATAGGAATAAGTATAGTTCCTACCTTATATGCTTGCTTAAGTATTAAATTAAACAATGTATATAAAATGGGTGCATTACAGATGGGACACAGTAAGCATTACTTGACAGTTATTATTATCAGAGGTAACAGATAGTACAGCTAGTATTATGTTTAGAGGGTTTATCCCAATTTCATAGGCTTGCATGCCTATACACACACATGCATACCCTTTCCTTAGTTTCAACAACTCCTACAATTTATACTCCCTACACCCCCAGCAGAGTCTCAGTGGATGAAACTCACCCCTGGAGCAGCTTGGCAGCTCAGGTACCCATGTGTTGTTGGCCCGGCATTGCACAGTGTTGGACCCTCTCATGACAAAGCCAGGCTGACAGCTAAATCTCACAATCTCATTTAAGGAAAGTGAACTCTTATTTCCCGACACTCTAATTCCATTTTCAACTTCTGGAGTTGTGCATTTATTAGCAGAAATACACTGAGGAGGAAGGCTGCTCCAAACACCAAGTTGATTGTCTTTGCTGGTACAGTATATTGACTGTTCTCCCACGAGGTCAAACAGCTTTTCTCCATCTGGCCCAGTGTGACACTGATAAGTTACTACTGTTGCATATTGATAAACGTTTCTATTGCTGCTGTAGAAGTCTCCATTGGATATGGCTGGGGGTGGTTCACAATGTATACCTGGGATAAGGGAGAGTGTGGTAAACAGCTTAACTTTTTATTTTTTAATACAACTTTTAAAGAGAAGTTTTAGTTGCAGAACAAAATTGAAAGGAAAGTACAGAGGTTTCTCAAACACCTTCTGCCCCTACAAATGCATAGTCTCCCCCATTATCAACATCCCCCAGCAGAGTGGTACGTTTGTTACACTTGATGAACATACATTGACACATAATAATCACTCAACATTACAGTTTACATGAGGATTCACTCTTGGTTTGCAAAATTTGTGGGTTTTAACAAATATGTAATGACATGTTTCTATCATTATGGTATCATGCAAAGTATTTTCATTTCCCTAAAATTCCTCAGTGCTCTGCCCATTAATCCCACCCCCAACCCATCCCCTGGCAACCACTGATGCTATTCCTGTCTCTGTTATTTTGCCTTTTCCAGAATTATTTTTTTTACTATGAATTATTTTACTATGAATTTAAATAACAAATACAAAGAATCAAGTCACTTCCTAAACTGTAAGTAATTACAGTACTGTTCTTTTGTTCTAACATTTGCTAATATCATGTTATTTACATAGTTGAAATTTAGTTGTGTATGATTGGGTTCTGTCCATAATAATTTCATGTAAAATATCCATGTATTATTAAGGTTTACATATTTATGATTTTAAATGGATAATCTATGTGATTTTATCATAGATTCTTAAGTTATTTACTTACTGCTGGGCTATTTTTCTATTGTTTATTTAATAACATCTTTGCAGGTTAAATATATTACCTCTGCCACTACTCATCAAGTAAAGACCAAAAAGAAAAGAGTCATGTCAGTATGTATTGATGCTTTTTTCTCTCCCCTTTTATTAACAATGAATTGGTCATTCATATCTGAACAAAAGTGCCTCTGCACATTACACCAGAACACCCAGGAAATTTTTATCCATGCATGCTTCAGGAAGTGGGTTGGTAGGACCTTGGATGGGGGGGGACAGATCCACTCTCACTTGCTGTAATTGGAGAAGAAGCAAAACTGAAGAGTACAAAACAGGGTGGACATACAAGGAGACAGAGAATTTGTGGAAGTCTAACCAGCCTGATGGGAGAATCAGGCACAGTATAAGAGGAGGATAGAGATGAGTTTGGAGGCAGAGGAAAGGGATTGAGTTCCCCTGCCCCAGGTGACCCTGGCAGGGGCTGGGCTTTCCCCTCTGGTGACAATAGCAAGCTCCCTCACAGAGGAGGTGGAAAGCAAAAGTGTTGAATGATTTACTGCCTGGCTACCTAGTTGCAACTGGAGGGAGCCATTGCTCTCCAGAAGCATGAATTTCTGAGAAGGGACTTCCTTGACTTGGGGGAGGGAGAGGAAAGGGAAAGAGGTGGACATGAATAACAAAGAGCATTGAAGGAATTCTTTGCCTGCTGTCTGCTTTGAGATTTTAGCTCTACTGGAGGATCCTCTTACTGCTCAGTGGTGCTTACATAAGCCACAGTTGCTAAGCCCACACCTCTCCTCACTCTGCCACCAGTTTTTCCTATGTCATGTTTTTTGTTTGTTTGTTTGTTTGTTTGTTGTACCCTTCCTCCGAAGTGCAGCCCCAGAGCCAACTCAGGTAAAAAGAAACCAAAGCTTGAGCTATAGTGCCACCTGTTGAATTGCAATAATCAAAGTAAACAACTAAGAAAAGTATGCTGTACTTCAAATGCACATTTTATCAAACATTATGAAAAGTCACAGTAATATGGTACCACAAAAACCCCAATAATTCTCTAGCAACCAAATCCAAAGGCACAGAATATTGCAATCTGACTAAAAAAGAATTCAAAATAGCTGTTATAAAGAGATTCAATGAGCTACAAGAAGACTCAGAAAGGCAATTCAGTGAACTCAGGAATAAAATTAATAAACAAGAAGAAGTTATTTACCAAAGAGACTGAAATTTTTAAAAAGAACCAGACAAATTCTGGAGATGAATAATTTAATGAATCAGATGAAGAATGCATTAGCGAGCTTAGGAAATAGGGCAAATTAGGTCAAAGAAAGAATTAGCAGCCTGGAGGATAGGAATTTAGAAATGACTCAGAAGAGGGGAGAGAACTAAGATTTGTAAAAGGTAAAGAAGACCTATGAAACAATTACAGGAAAAAAAAAAACTGTAAATAATACATACACAGGTAAAGAAGACCTATGAATCAATTACAGGAAAAAAACTGTAAAAAATATAAACACATGGAGGCTAAACAATAAACTACTAAATAACCAAGAGATCACTGAAGAAATCGAAGAGGGAATCAAAAAATACCTAGAAACAAATGACAGTGAAAACACGCTGAACCAAAACCTATGGGATGCAGCAAAAGCAGTTCTAAGAGGGAAGTTTATAGCAATAAAATCTTACCTCAAGAAACAAGAAACAACTCAAATAAACAACTTAACCTTACACCTAAAGCAATTAGAGAAAGAACAAAAACCCCCCAAAGTTAGCAGAAGGAAAGAACTCATAAAGATCAGATCAGAAATACATGAAAAAGAAATGAAGGAAATGATAGCAAAAATCAATAAAACTAAAAGGTGGTTCTTTGAGAAGATAAACAAAATTGATAAACCATTAGCCAGATTCATCAAGAAAAAAAGGGAGAAGACTCAAATCAACAGAATTAGAAATGAAAAAGGAGAAGTACCCACTGACACTGCAGAAATGCAAAGGATCATGAGAGATTACTACAAGCAACTATATGCCAATAAAATGGACAACCTGGAAGAAATGAACAAATTCTTAGAAAAGCAGAAACTTCCGAGATGGAAGCAGGAATAAACAGAAAATATAAACAGGCCAATCACAAGCACTGAAATTGAAACTGTGATTAAAAATCTTCCAACAAACAAAAGCCCAGTACCAGACGCCTTCACAGGTAAATTCTATCAGACATTTAGAGAACAGCTAACACCTATCTTTCTCAAACTCTTCCAAAATATAGTGAGGGAGGAACAGTCACAAAATCATTCTATGAGGTCACCAGCACCCTGATACCAAAACCACTCAATGTCACAAAGAAAGAAAACTACAGGCCAATATCACTGATGAACATAGATGCAAAAATCCTCAACAAAATACTAGCAAACAGAAACCAACAGCACATTAAAAGGATCATACACCATGATCAATTGGGGTTTATCCCAGGAATGCAAGGATTCTTCAATATACACAAATCAATCAATGTGATACACCACATTAACAAATTGAAGAATAAAAACCATATGATAATCTCAATAGATGCAGAAAAAGCTTTCAACAAAATTCAACACTGATTTATGATAAAAACCCTCCAGAAAGTAGGCACAGAGGGAACTTATCTCAACATAATGAAGGCCAGATATGACAAACCCACAGCCAACATTGTTCTCAATGGTGAAAAACTGAAACCATTTCCACTAAGATCAGGAATAAGACAAGCTTGCCCACTCTCACCACTATTATTCAACATGGTTTTGGAAGTTTTAGCCACAGCAATTAGAGAAGAAAAAGAAATAAGAGGAATCCAAATTGGAAAACAAGTAAAACTGTCACTGTTTGCAGATGACATGATCTGCAGATGACCTGAGAATCCTAAAGATGCTACTTTAGGATGCCAGAAAACTACTAGAGCTAATCAGTGAATTTAGCAAAGTAGCAGGATACAAAATTAATGCACAAAAATCTCTTGCATTCCTATACATTAATGATGAAAAATCTGAAAGAGAAATTAAGGAAACACTCCCATTTACCACTGCAACAAAAAGAATAAAATACCTAGGAATAAACCTACCTAAGGAAACAATAGACCTGTATGCAGAAAACTATAAGACACTGATGAAAGAAATGAAAGATGACACAAACAGACGGAGAGATATACCATGTTCTTGGATTGGAAGAATCAATATTGTGAAAATGACTATACTACCGAAAGCCATCTACAGATTCAATGCAATCTCTATCAAACTACCACTGGCATTTTTCACAGAACTAGAACAAAAAATTTCACAATTTGTATGGAAATACAAACGACCCTGAATAGCCAAAGCAATCTTGAGAAAGAAAAACAGAGCTGGAGGAATCAGGCTCCCTGACTTCAGACTATACTGCAAAGCTACAATAATCAAGACAGTATGGTACTGACACAAAAACAGAAATATAGATCAATGGATCAGGATAGGAAGCCCAGAGATAAACCCACGCACATATCGTCACCTTATCTTTGATAAAGGAGGCAAGAATATGCAATGGAGAAAAGACGGCCTCTTCAATAAATGATGCCTGGAAAACTGGACAGCTACATGTAAAAGAATGAAATTAGAACACTCCCTAACACCATACACGAAAATAAACTCAAAATGGATTAAAGACCTAAATGTAAGGCCAGACACTATAAAACTCTTAGAGGAAAAGATAGGCAGAACACTCTATGACATAAATCACAGCAAGATCCTTTTTGACCCACCTCCTAGAGAAATGGAAATAAAAACTAAAATAAAGAAATGGGACCTAATGAAACGTAAAAGCTTTTGCACAGCACAGGAAACCATAAATAAGATGAAAAGACAACCCTCAGAATGGGAGTTGCAAATGAAGCAACTGACAAAGGATTAATCTCCAAAATATACAAGCAGTTTATGCAGCTCAATATCAAAAAAACAAAAAACCGAATCCAAAAAACCGAATCCAAAAATGGGCAGAAAATCTAAACTGACATTTCTCCAAAGAAGTTATACAGATTGACAACAAACACATGAAAGGATATTCAACATCACTAATCATTAGAGAAATGCAAATCAAAATTACAATGAGGTCCATTCTCTGGTAGGTCTGTGTCTTTATTCCCATCTTGCCCCTAGGTTCTTCATGACCTTTTTTTTTTTTTAGATTCCATATATATGTGTTAGCATACGGTATTTGTTTTTCTCTTTCTGACTTACTTCACTCTGTATGACAGACTATAGGTCCATCCATCTCACTACAAATAACTCAGTTTCGTTTCTTTTTATGGCTGAGTAATATTCCATTGTATATATGTGCCACACCTTCTTTATCCATTCATCTGTTGATGGACACTTAGGTTGCTTCCATATCCTGGCTATTGTAAGTAGAGCTGCAATGAACATTTTGGTACATGACTCTTTTTGAATTATGGTTTTCTCAGGGTATATGCCCAGTAGTGGGATTGCTGGGTCATATGATAATTCTATTTTAACAGTAGATCCTTATTAGTTATCTCCTCACACTGGGCAGAAAAGCCACTATCAAAAAATCTACAAACAATAAACGCTGGAGAGGATGTAGAGAAAAGGGAACCCTTCTACACAGCTGGTGGGAATGTAAATTAATGCAGCCACTGTGGAGAACAGTATGGAGGTTCCTTAAAAAACCAAAAATAGAGCTACCATATGATCCTGCAATCCCACTCCTGGCATATATTTGGAGAAAACCATAATTCAAAAAGATACGTGCACTCCACATGGAAGCAACCTAAATGTCCATCAACAGAGGAATGGATAAAGAAGATGTGGTACGTATATAAAATGGAATATTACTCAGCCATAAAAAAGAACAAAATAATGCCATTTGCAGCAACATGGATGGACTTAGAGATTGTCATACTGAGTGAAGTAAGTCAGACAGAAAAAGGCAAATATCACATGATATTGCTTATACATGGAATGTAAAAAAAAAGTGTACAAACAAACTTATCTACAAAAACAGAAATAGAGTTATAGGTGTAGAAAACAAACTTATAGTTACCAGGGAGTAAGGGGGGGAGGGAAAATTGGAAGAAAGAATGCTTTTTGAAGAGATATCTTTAGTAAATCAACACAGTCTGTTGATTTCAGAAAGCTGAGACCTAAAACCTCATTTTAATTTTAAATAAATAACACAAAGAAAAAGAAAAAAAAAAGTACAATGAGGTATCACCTCACACCAATCATAATGGCCATCATCAAAATATCTGCAAACAAAAAATGCTGGAGAAGGTATGGAGAAAAGGGAACCCTCTTGCATTATTGGTGGGAATGTAAATTGATACAGCGAATATGGAGAACAGTATGGAGGTTCCTTAAAAAACTAAAAAAAGAACTACCATATGACCCAGCAATCCCACTAATGTGCACATACCCTGAGAAAACCATAATTCAAAAAGAATCATGTACCACAATGTTCACTGCAGCACTATTTACAATAGCCAGGACATGGAAGCAACCTAAGTGTCCATCGACAGATGAATGGATAAAGATGATGTGGCACACATATACAATGGAGTATTACTCAGTCATAAAAAGAAATAAAATTGAGTTATTTGTAGTGAGATGGATGGACCTATAGTCTGTCATACAGAGTGAAGTAAGTCAGAAAGAGAAAAACAAATATCGTATGCTAACACATATATATGGAATCTAAAAAAAAATCGTTCTGAAGAACCTAGGGGCAGGACAGGAATAAAGATGCAGATGTAGAGAATGGACTTGAGGACATGGGGAGGGGGAAGGGTAAGCTGGGACAAAGTGAGAGAGTGGCATGGACATATATACACTACCAATGTAAAATAGATAGCTAGTGGGAAGCAGCTGCTTAGCACAGGGAGATCAGCTCCATGCTTTGTGACCACCTAGAGGGGTGGGATAGGGAGGGTGGGAGGGAGACACAAGAGGGAGGGGATATGGGGATATATGTATACATATAGCTGATTCACTTTGTTATACAGCAGAAACTAACAGAACATTGTAAAGCAATTACATTCCAATAAAGATATTAAAAAAATAAAAGAAGTCCTATGAGAGCTATCAGATATAATGAGAAAAACAAATGTGAGAATAATTGATCTACAAGAAAAAGAAGAGAGGGAGAAGGGAGCAGAGAGCGTATTTAGAGAAATAATAGCTGGGAACTTCTCAAACCTGGAGAAGTTACTGGAAGTCCAAGAAGCTAATAAAACACCCTATTATATCAATGCAAAAAGACCTTCTCCAAGATATATTATAATGAAACTGTCAAAAATCAATGACAAAGAAAGAATCTTAAATGCAGCCTGGGAAAAAAGAAAGTAACTTACAAAGTAGCCGTGAGGCTACTAGCTGATTTCTCAGCAGAAACTCTACAGGACAGATGGAGTGGAATGACACATTCAATGTGCTGAAAGATAAAATGTGCCAGTCAAGAATACTTTATCCAGCAAAGTTATTCTTCAGCTATGAAGCAGAAGTAAAGGTTTACTGGGCAAACAAAAACTGAGAATGTTTACCATCATGAGACTTGCTTTGCAAGAAATGCTGAAAGTTCTTCAAGCTGAAATGAAAAGATGCTACTTTGTGACATAAAAGCAAATGAAAGTACACAGTACTCTAGCAAAGGTGAAAAATAAACAGTCAGAATTAGAAAACAGTACTTCAATATTAGAACAGTGGGTCAATCACTTAATTATAGCATAAAGGTTTAAGGAAAAAAGTATTAAAAAAAACTATAGCTTTCAACTAAAAAAAACTATAGCTACTATAATTTCTCAACAAATTTATAGCTTAAGAAAAGATAAATTGTGACATCAAAAATACAAAAAGGGAGGACTAAAATGGTGGAAATTTTATAGGTGAATTAAGATAAATTCCTATCATCATAAAAAGGACGATTTTATCTATGTGATGTTTTATGTAAGCCATACAGTAATTACAAATCAAAATTCTAGAAGTCATGAAACAAAACAAGGGGAGACTGAGAAAATCACCATGGAAAACCACCACTTTACAAAGGTAGACAGAAACAGAGGGAAAAAGAAACAAAGGAGAAACAAAAAAATGATAAGACAGCAGTAGTAAGTTCTTACATATCAATAATCACTCTAAATATAAATTGATTGAATTCATCAATCAAAAGTCACAGAGTGGCTGGATAGATTTAAAAATACAACAACAAAGCCCAAGTGTATGCTGATTACAAGAAACTCATTTCAGCTCTAAAGAACACATAAGCTTAAAGTGAAGGGATGGAAGAGGATATTCCATGCAAGTGTAAAACAGAAGAAAGAGGGGATATTCATACTTATGTCAGACAAAATAGACTTCAAGTCAAAAATGATAACAAGAGACAAAGAAGGTTATTATATAATGATAAAAATGTCAGAACATCAAGAATATATAACAATCATGATACATATGTACCCAACATCAGAGCACTGAAATATATTAGGCAAATTCTAAGAGATCTAAAGGGAGAAATAGACAACAATACAATCATAGTAGGAGACTTCAATACCTACTCTCAGCAATGGATAGATCATCCAGAAAATCAACAAGGAAACATTGGAATTGAACCATACTCTAGAACAAATGGACTTAACATACATTTATAAAACATTCCATCCAACAGCAGCAGAATAAACATTGTTCTCGAGTGCACATGGGACATTTTCCAGGATAGATCATATGAGAAAGCACAAAACAAATCTTAGCAAATTTAAGGAGATTGAAATGACACCAATTATCTTTTCTGACCACAATTGTATAAAACTAGAAATCAACAACAAGAGGAAAGCTGGAAAATCTACAAATATGTGGAAACTAAAAAATACACTTCTGAACAACCAATGGGTTAAAGAAGAAATCAAAAGGGAATTAGAAAATTATCTCAAAACAAATGAAAATGGAAATAAGACAAATCAAAATTTATGGAATGCAGCAAAGCAATTCTGAGAGGAACATTTACAGTGATAAACGCATATCCTAAGAAGTTAGAAAGATCTCAAACAGTCAACTTAACTTTACACCTTGAAGAATTAAAAAAAAGAAGAACAAATTAAGCCCAGAGTTAGCAGAAAGAAGGACATAATAAAGATCTCTGAAGAAGTAAATGAAATAGACACCAGATAAACAATAGAAAGGATCAATGAAACTAAAGCCTGGCTCTACAAAAAGATAAACAAAATTGGCAAACCTTTAGCCAGGCTAACTATGAAAAAAGAAAACTCAAATAGATAAAATTAAAAATTAAAAAGAAGATATTACAACTGATACTACAGAAATACATAGGACTATAGGAGACTTTTATGAAAAATTATATGCCAAAAAATTAGATAACCTAGAAAAAATGGATAAATTTCTAGAAACACAAAACCTACCAAGACTGAATCAGGAAGAAACAGAAAATCTGCACAGACCAATAATGAGCAAAGTTTGGATCAGTAATCGAAAACCTCCCAACACAGAAAACTGTAGGGCCAGATGGATTCACTGGTGAATTCTACCAAAATTTAAAGAATAATTAATACCAATTTTCCTCAAATTCTTCCAAAAAATTACAGAGGTGGGAATACTTCCAAATTCATTCTATGAGACCAGCATTAGATTACTTTGGTAACAAAGCCAGACAGGGACAACACAAGAAAAGAAAACTATAGACCAATATCTCTGATAAATATAAGTCCAAAAATTCTCAACAAAAAGTTAACAAAACAAATTCAAGAACACATAAAAAGGATTATACACCACAACCAAGCGGGATTTACCCCTGGGAGATGCAAGGATGGTTCAACATACCCAAATCAATAAATGTAATACATCACATTAATAAAATTAAAGATAAAAACTTATATGATCATGTCAATACATGCAGAAAAAGCATTTGACAAAATGACATACTTCCATGATAAAAAGTTTTGGCAGATTGGGTATAGAGGAATATATCTTAATATAAGAAAGGCCAGCCATAACAAATCCACAGCTAACATTATACAAAATGGAGAAAAACTTGGAAGCTTTTCCTCTAAGATCAGGAACAATACAAGGATGCCCACTCTTACAACTCTTATTCAGTATAATACTGGAAGTCCTAGCTAGAGTGAATATGCAAGATAGGGAAATAAAAGGTATCCAAATCAAGAAGGAAGAAGTAAAACTGTTGCTACTTTCAGATGATATGATTCTGTATATAGAAAATCTGAAATGCTCAACCCAAACACTGTTGGAACTAATCAATTATTTCAGTAAAGTTGCAAGATACAAAATCAATATAGATAAATCAGTTGCATTTTTATACACAAAGGATGAAACATTTGAATAAGAATAAAGAAAACTTTTCCATTCACAATAGCATGAAAAATAATAAAATACTTAGGAATAAACTTAACCAAGGAACTGAAAGATCTGCACAACAAAACTCACAAGACTTTGCTGAAACAAATAGAACAAGACGCAAACTAATGGAAAGATACCCCATGTTCATGGGTCAAAAGAATTAATATTGTTAAAATGTCTATATTATTCAAACCCATATATAGATTTAATGCAATCCACATCAAAATACCAATGGCACTCTTCACAGAAATAGAAAAAAAATCTTAAAATGTATATGGAACCACAGAAGACTTTGAAGAGCCAAAGCAGTACTGATGAAAAAGAACAAAACTGGAGGTATTACAATTCCTGATTTCAAACTACACTACAAAACTACAATAATAAAAAACAGTACAGTACTAGTACAAAAATAAACACATAGACCAATGGAACAGAATAGAGAGCCCGGAATTAATCCCCTGCTTATACAGTCAATGAATATTTGATAAGGGAGGCAAGAGCACCCAATGGGAAAAGGATAGTCTCTTCAACAATTGGTGCTGGGAAAACTGGATGAACACATGCAGAGCAATGAAATTGGATCCCTATATTATATCACTCACAAAAAGTATCTTGAAGTGGATCAAAGATTTAAATATAAGACCTGATATTATAAGACTCTTAGAAGAAAGTGTAGGGAAGAGGCTCTTAACATTAGTCATGGCGATGACTTTTTCAATACGATACCAATAAAAGCACAAACAACAAAAGGAAAAATCATCAAACTTAAAACTTAAAAGCTTTTGTGCAGCAAAAGAAACAATTAGCAAAATTAAAAGGAAACCTACAGAATGGGGGGAAATTTTTGCAAACCATGTATGGATAAGGGGTTTAATATATAAAGAACTCATACAACTTAATAACAAAAAACAAAAAATCTGATTGAAAAATGGGCACAACTAAACAATTTTCAAAAGAAAACATACAAATGGTCAACAGGTACATAAAAAGATGGTCAACATCACTAATCATCAGGGAAATGCAGATTCAAACCACAATGGGATATCACCTCACATCTGTTAGAATGGCTGTCATCAAGAAGACAAGAGATGACTAGTGGTGATGAGGATGTGGAGAAAAGGGAACACTTGTGCAAATGTGGTAGGAATGTAAATTGGTGTGGCCACTATGGAAAACATATGGAGGTTCCTAAAAAATCTTAAAATAGATCCAGGAATTCCACCTCTGAGTATTTATCCAAAGAAAATAAAAACACTAACTCAAGAAGGTGTATGCACTCCCATGTTCATGATGGCATTAGTTACAATAACAAAGATATGGAAACAACCTAAGTGTCCATCAATAGATGAATGGATAAAGAAAATGTGGTACATATACAATGAAATATTGAAAGATGGACATCCTACCATTTGTGACAACATGGATGGACTTTTAGCGCATTATGCTAAGTGAGATTTGTGACAACATGGATGGAATTTTAGCACGTTATGCTAAATGAGATAAGTCAGACAGAGGAAGACAAGAACTGTATGATACCACTTATATGTGGAATGTAAAAAAGCCAAGTTTTAAAAACAGAATAAAATGGTGATTACCAGGGGATGGGAGGACAGGATGGATGCTGTCTAAGAGTATAAACTTACAACAAGTAGAAAGTATGCCCTAGAGATGCACAGATAAATGAATATACACAACGACATTATACTATAATCATAAAACTTGCTGAGAGACTAGAAACTAATTATTCCAACTACTAAAAATAAAGAATAATTATGTAATGTGATGGAGGTGATAATTATTCCTATGATGACAATCATATTATAATATACGAATGTACATCTTAAATTTACATAAAGCTATATGTCTAATATATTTCAAAAAAAAGGTTGAAAAGAAAATATAAAAGATAAGACATGAGGAAATAATCACAGATTTGGGGTAATAAAATGCTAAATGACTATTATGTTCTATCACAACATAGTAATTTAAAACATACTGGTATAATTGACTATTCATACGTTCACATGTACACACATGACCAATATTGACTCAGTTAAATGTTTATTGACCTATAAATATAGTAGAAGTGGAAACATTTTTCATTAAAGATAACCTCCTACAAAAGGTGCCAGACCTTGAAAATTGTATATAGTAAATGATAATACCTTGTTAATTTGAATTTTTTTCAGAGAATTTAGTATTTTTTGGCAAGTAAAGAAGGTAACTTTTATAGTTTCTCATTTATGTCTTTGGATAGCTAAAAGCCAATGTTATTTTCCAGAGGGAAAATAACCCAATGGGAAAAGGACAGTATTTTTTGGAGGAATACCTGTGAATATAATGAACATATTCATTGTAGGAAATTTATAAAATGTGGACAAACAAAAAATGATAAGGTCCAAAAATAAATATTCTTAATAATTTAATGTATATTGTTTCAGATATGTGTGTGCACGTGCATGTGTGTCTATGGTTATATTTTCTATGGTATATTTGGTGGCTGAATAATATTCTAGGATGTAGATATATAAATATACTATCTATTGTCACTTGGATGTGGCATCTCAATCTCTAATTCTTCATGGTATACTTTTTACCTTTCTTAAAAACTTATCATAACCATTTTTAATAGGCCTTATGTCTTCCATCAGCTATTTACAAACCATGATTTCTAACATTTTCCACTACCATAAATATTGTTGCATTGAGTGTCTTTGGATGAAAATCATGGGAAAAGTCCATGATGATTATTATCTTGGGATAAATTCTGGGAAATGGAATCGCTAGGTCAAAGGGTATTTGCATTTAAGGCTTTAGTATATATTGTTCATTAGCCTTCCAGAAGTTTGTGCCCACTTTTACTGCCATCAATTCTGCATGTGATACTGATTTCTTCACAGCCTTAATACTTTACCAATTTGCAATCATTCTTCTATCTTCCTCAAAATTTTGGAGATTCACTTTACAATATTCCATTGAAAAGATGAATGGCCAACTAATCAAGAACAAATACAACTAGGGCATGAGCTTGGAAGAATTTGAGGGAAGAATAAAAAGCAGAATAACCCGAGGCTTGGGAAAATTGCTAAGGATTGCAAGATCTTTTATGCTTCAGAGTAAGAATGATAAGGAAGGGAGTAATCTACTTCCTGGGCTTATAATGTGATATTAGGAGGTTGTAGAGACAAAATTAATTTTCTTTAGTATCTTTTAAGTTTAGTCACTAAGGAGAATGATCATTATACTGGAGTTTATTATCAAAGTAGGAAAGTGGGGCAATTTTACCTGAGTTTAAGTCCACAGTTTCAGATAAATTACCTCCTAAAGTAAAGAAAAACCAGGAGGACCATGCAGCACATGACTCCAAGTTTCACACAACTGAGAGACAACTCTGTGCAAGAAGGATTCAATTCCTTCTTCATAATTCCAGGGATAAATAAGGATAAAATGGAGGGAATTATGGGAAAAAATAATTCAACTCACTCTCACAAATAGGTGCCTTCTTATCCCAAGTGACATCAATGCCTGAAAGGAGACAAGTAGCAGAAGGGGAACCAATGAGTCGATACCTAGAAGCAAAGAATGAAAAATGATTAGACTCTACACAGATTTCCCACTTAAATCACCATGAGAAAACAATAGCAGGAGGATGTTACAAATTACAGGACAGATTAAAACATGAGAGACCTCAAGAAAGAAACCACATCTCCACCTACAAATTAGTCTTTATTCTTCAGGGCAAGCTAAAATTCTTACCTTTTTAATCCATCTCCATTCCTAGTCGCCTCACAACTCATTGCAATATTCCCGTTATTATTCATGGGATACTTCTGTACTTGGCTTAAAGGTACCTCAGAATTATTTTATCCATTTGTACTTTCAGATAAGAAATTATAAGTGCTTGATTAGGAGGGAAGATGTCTTACTGAAATATATACACTCTTCAGCACCTAGCCTAGAGACTTTCAAGCATGTGGTGCTCAGAAATATCTATTGAGTGAAGGAAAGAATGAAGGCTTTACCCTGAAGACTTAGTAAATGAGAGTCAGAGGAAACAGCTAACCATTTTACCTTTGAAATGTAGAAAGCAGGGGTACTCACCCACTGTGTCATAAAATCATTCAAAGTAGGTCACAAAATTTGAAACTTCATCATTTATTTTTTATTTATTACATCTCTATGTTGTTACTGTGAGAAATGTCACAAAAGATACTCAGCCAAGCTATTCATATGTTCCAATGTACAGCAGGGCTAAACTTAATAAAGTAAAAGGTGATGGGTGTAATGCAAAGTCACATAACAGTGAGGTAGTTACTGCAACAGTTAAGAAATCTGTCTTTTGATTACCTAGGACATGTGATCAGGGCAGTACCCATTTGTAGCAGAGACTACTGGAATCTCCAGTATCCACTTTTCTTTTCTTCATTAGTAACATGACCCTGTATTTTTAACTGGACCATTGGCCACTTTCAATAACGGCTTCATTTCTCAGCTTCCCTTACAGCCATGTGACTATGTTCTGGCTAGAGGGATGTAAATGGAGTGTCTGGAAAGTGTCTTCACAGGGATAAGTGTTCCCTTCCTCCATTCTTGCTCTTTGCTAAATGAAGTTTGGACCATGAGTTGAGATGGACTCTCTAATGGAAGGATCCCAGGTTTCTGTGGATCTTGGAGCCACTGTATGAGCCCTGGGCCGCCATGGTTCTTAACATGAGAGATAAGTAAACTGCTATCTTGTTCAAGCTCCTGTTATTTTGTGTTTTTTCTGTCTTTTATAACTTAATCTAATCTTAACTGGTATACCAGCTCTTCCAAAAACAGTAACAAAAAGATGGTGGGAACCACGTTGGTAGAGCAATGACAGTGAATATTTTGGTAGACACGGTAAGTCACTTTTATATTTAGGTAGTGATTAAATTTTACTTATTGTTACCTTGTTTTTTATGAGCTGTGTTCTAAAATCTTTTAAGTGTGCCAACAAATATTTAATCTTCAAAATATCTGCAAACAAACATTTTGAGAACCACTTTAGTAAGGAAAGAGGATAATCATCCCTGTACTACGTGTGTGTTTCCTTCCGCCTGTCTCCTATCATACATTTAAATGTTGCCTTAGGAGCAGAGGGTCACGGGTATCCTCTGACTTTTGACCTTATAAAGGCTGCTCTTAATGTACTCACTATGACTAAACTAGAGCTTTGGAGTAAAAATGTGAAGCAGGTTCCAGCCTCTGTATGACTGTAAAAAGCAGTGAATATTTTTGAACATATTGTAAGACACTAGTATGCTGCAGTAGTGATTATGTTGTAATTTTTTTCCTGGATGGATTTCCCATCTCTGTGAATTTCTTTTACTGGAGCCCACTCAGTTCCCCTGAGCATTAGAAATCTGTATAGTTTTCTGTATAGAACAACTCTAAATTGTTGTTCAAGAGCCATGAGATTCCTTTCCCTATAAGCATCATACATACTGTGGAGAAGCATGCTGAGGCATTGGAGAGCCCATTAAGTAAGGTCAGGGATGGGAGAATCAAGGGCTAGGATGGTGTCATCTTTATCTTTTCCTATTTGTTCATGTACTTTGAACTATGTAGCAGTGGAGGGAATCTATGGAGACATTCAGTAGGCTGCAAATTACTAAAAGTAGCTCACAGATATGATTTTCAGCAGTCCTCTTTTTTTTTTTAAAAGAAGAAATTTAAAATTGAATTTTATTGGCTTATAAAAGTTAACATACATTCATTGTAGACATATTTGGAAGTTGTGAATAACCCAAAGATCAAAAATATCACCATCCAAGATAGCACCACTCGTAGTAGCTAATATTTTGCTATGAATCCTTCTAGCCTTTTTATCTAAAAATATATGTGTAACCCAGATGTCAACTGGGCTTAGCTACCTTTAGAAGGAAGAGCTGGTTAAATTGGACACAAGCACCAATTCTACATTTGTAAAGTACAGATTCCCATCTGCCCTCCAAACCCCTCCAAACATTCTCAGATTTCTCAGCCCCATCAGTCCTTCAGATGACTGCAGCCCCAGTCAACATCAAAGACACTATCAAGAGAGTGAAAAGATAATCCACAGGATAAAAGAAAATATTTGGAAATCATTTATCTGAGAAGTGTTTAATATACAGAATATATAAAGAACTCCTGTAACACAACAATAAAAAGACAAACAACCCAATTGAAAAATGGGCAAAGAACTTGAATGGACATTTTTCTAAAGAAGATATACAAATGTACAAAAGATATACACATGAAAAGATACTAACCATTATTAGTCATTAGGGAAATCCAAGTCAAACCCACTTCAGACCTTCCAGGATGGCTATAATAACTTTTTTGAGCTTTTTAAAAATGGAAAATGAAAGCATTGGTGAAGATGTGGATAAAATGGAATGCTTGTAATTGTTGGTGGGAATGTAAAATGGTGCAGCCACTGTAGAAAACAGTTTGGCTATTCCTCAAAAAGTTAATATATAATTAACATATGGTCTAGCAATTCCAATCCTAGCTATATATCCAAAAAGACTGACAACAGAGACTCAAGTAGATACAGGTTTATCAGCTGATTTATGTATTTTTAAGTACATCCTGGAAATTGTATTTTTCCTACAAAATGGCACATTTCATGGATGTTTTCAATTTCATTAGGATAGAGAGGATATACTATTTTTATTTAGTATTGATTGAATCCCTTCAATATCTACGATATCTCCTTTCTCATTCACGTGTATTTGCAGATTTGTTATTTTGTGAAATTACAATTGGCCAAATTCCGTTTGTTTAATTGGCCACTTTAAGAAACTACTCTGAGATTTTTACTTATCGTTTCCCTTTTTCCTTTTTTTTAATTTCCTTTCTTTATTAATTTCTTAGTCCAGCTTCTTTTATATGTTCATGTTCTAGTCATTTAAAAATTCTTAGGTAAAATGTTTTGTTCATTTATTTGAAAACTTTTTGTCAGATAACAAAAGTATTGACTATTTCTCTAAGGACAGTTTTGGCATCAGCATCCCAGAAATTTTCATGAGTAATATTTGCAGCAGCATTCATAATGAACAGGCTGAATAATGTAAGGTATACCAATACGGGCTGTTGAGGCAGACTGGCAATATTCAAATTCTAACCTCAACCTCTGTCCAGTGAGTTTTGGTAAATTGGTTCATCCCTCTGTCTTAGTTTCTCTCTTCTGTAAAATGGGGCTATGTGTAATATTCACTTCAGAGTCATTTTCAAGATTAAGTTAATTCATGTAAAGCACTAGAAGAGTTCTCAGGGCTCATGCACTCAATAATCATTCCTTATTGTTTTTTGATATGTAATCTGTAATGTCTGTTTTAATTTTCTCTTTGACTAAGATCCAAAACTTGAACTTTTATTTATTCTTTTGTCATTAATTCCTAGTGTTATTTTTATTATAATAAGAGTATGTAGCTGTTTTAGTTTCTCCTATGTTCAAATCTACTGAGGTACACCCTGTGGAGTGATATGCTATCAACTCTTATAAATGGTTCCTAGAAAGAGCTTACATTCTCTGTAAGGTACAAAATTCAACACACATGTACCAAAGCAGCCTCATCCATCAATGTCTTATTTTTTGTACCTTTGCTTACCCAATCTGATGTTTTCAACTATTATTATTTTATCAATTTATCTTTTTACTTCTTTTTAGAACCTCCTTGGTTTGGAATAATAAAAGAAATTGAGGAAAAATAATGCTCTTTCATCTAACCATAGGTTGGCAAACTGAGTTCTGCAGGCCCCATGTATGCTGTATCACACATTCATTCATTCACTGTCTAGGGCTACTATCCCACTGCAACTGCAGTGGTGAGTAATTATAACAGAGATTATATGGCCCACAAAGCTGAAAGTATTTACTATCTGGGTCTTGACAGAAAAAGTTTGCCATTCCTTTGTCAAAGCAATCTACATTTTATTCGTCCAGGTTAACATCTGCTCCTTGGCTATTTGTTTATTTAAGTTTAATTTATTTCTTTTCAGTAACTTAACAACAGAAAATTACAACATATGATTTTGCTTAGAATACCATGTATTTCAGATAACCCTACTTTCTCCAAGCACATTCAAACATATATATGCATATAGAGTATCTCTTCAAAATTTGTCATTATTTTTCCAAGTTGAAAACAAACTCTACAAATTGTTTTCTCAGTCCATATCACATCATGATCATCCATCCAGATCACTGAATATAAGATCTAATTAAGTCTTTTTGATTGCTGCAAAATAGTTCATGTGTAGATACCTAACAATTTCTATAGTGGCTGCATCATTTTACATTCTCACCAGCAATGTACAAGGATTCCAATTTCTACACATTCTCACCAACACTTTTTATTTTCTGTTTATTAATAATTACTATTAAAGTCATATTAAGAGGTATGAATGGGTTTAATTTGCATTTATATAATGATTAATAATGTTTAGCATTTTTTATGTGTTTATTGGCCATTTGTATACCTCCTTTGGAGAAATGTCTTACTCAAGTCCTTGGCCCATTTTAAATTGGGTAGTCTTTTTCTTGTGGAGTTGTAGCGTTCTTTATATATTCTGTATATTTAATTTTGTCAGATATATGATTTGCAAATATTTTTTCTCATTCTATGAGTTGTCTTTTCACTCTCTTGATAGTGTATGCTATGGTCTGAATGTTTATGTCTCCCCAAAATTCATATGTTGAAATCCTAACCTCCAAAAGTGATGGCATTAATAAGTAGGGCCTTTAGAAGGTATGTCATAAAGGTGAAGTCCTCATGGGTGCGAGTAATGCTCTTATAAAAGAGACCCCACAGAGCTTCCTAACCCCTTCACCATGTGAGGACACATGAGAAGTATACACCTAGAAGAGGACCTTTGTTGACCCTGCCAACACCCTGACCTCAGGCTTCCAGTTCCTGGAATGGTGAGAAATAAAGTTCTGTTGTTTATAAACTACCTAGCCTGTGATATTTTGTTATAGTAAACTGAATGAACTTGATAGTGTCTTGATGCAAAAATGTTCTTAATTTTAATGAAACCCAATTTGTCTATGTCTGCTTTTGTTGCCTGTACTTTTGGTGTCATATTTAAGAAACTATTGCCAAATTCACGGTCATGAAGATTTGTCCCTATATTTTCCTCTAAGAATTTTATAATTTTAACTTTTAACTTCAAGTCTTTGATCCATTTTGATTTAGTTTTGTATATGGTGTAAGGTGGCTTCATTGTTTTGCATGTGAATATCCAATTTTCCCAGGACCATTGTTGAAGAGAGAGTTCTTTCCGCAGTGAGTGGTCCTTGCACTCTTGCTGAAAATCAATTGACCATAAATATGCAGCTTTATTTCTGGGCTATCACTTACTCCATTGGTCTGTGTGTCTAACTTTATGTCAGTAACATACTATTTTAATGACTGTAGCTTTGTAGTAAGTGTTGAAATAAAAAGTGTGAGTCAACCAACTTTGTTCTTTTCAAGACTGTTTGGGTTTTCTGGGTCCCTTGAAATTCCATACAAAATTTAGGATGGTTTTCCATTTCTGCAAAAAATACTGTTGGGATTTTTGTAGGTATTGCATTGAATCTGTATATCACTTTGGGCAGTATTTTCATCTTACCAATACTAAGTCTTCCAATCCAAGAATATGAATGTATTTCCATTTATTAAGTCTTCTTTAATTTCTTTCAGCAATGTTTTATAGTATTCAGTGTATAAGTCTTATGTCTCCTTGGTTAAATTTATGTCTAAGGATTTTATTGTTTGATACAATTATAAATGGAATTTTTCTATTATTTTATTTTAGAAATGTGTCTTTTAATTATCATGTAGTTTGAAGTTTTTATTGACTATATTTAGAAGGCATTGTTCTTCAAAAGGGGAATTTAAGCCATTCACAGGTACTGTAATAACTTACACATTTTATCTTGCTTATAGTGTTCTTTCCTTTTATTTATTTAACAATTCCCAGGTTTGGAACTCAGTACTGTATAAAACCAGCTCCATTCTTGCTCTGCTGATGCTGTTTCCAGCAAGAGAGATAGAAAGCTTTCTAGTACTTCCTTTTCTTACCCCTCTTTTGTCATATGGACCAAGTGGTTGTGCTTTTTTGATTGCCATTGCGATTTTGAATTTATATATTTTGATTTTATACTAGTATGGAATAATATCTTCTTTATCATGTCAAGAATATGTACTTATCCGTATGTATTATAAGTTAAGCATATATATATATATATTTATTTTACTGCATCACCAACTTCCTAGTTGTTGTGATAAAAATCTATTATTTTATATCAAGTTTACTATACTTCCTTTCATACATGAGTTCTCTTTTAAGAATTAGTTCTGCCATTATATTTAGTTTCACAACCATATTAAAAATAACAATTTTAACTCTGTTTAAATAGTTTTGTGACTCACTACTATTTCTTTGATTTCTTCTTTTAAAAATTTACTCATATTTTTGTGAGAATTATTCTTTTTTCAGGAAGCGTATCTAATTGGCATATGTTTTGGGTTCTTACTCATGTAAGACTATATATCTGTGCCTTGGAGATAAATGATAGCTTGGCTGAGCACAGATATTTTATGGCATAATATTTTCTCTCAAACACTAATTTCTGCAATTTAGTGTGTGGAAGAGACTTTTGATGCCAATATGAAGTTCTTCTTTTTCTGTTTATTTTATCTCTCGATCGTTGCAGTATTTTTATTCAGTATCTGAATTTCATAAATTTCCTTCATGTAGGGCCAGTGCCTCTTACAATTAACCTTGCATTTGTTTAGTAAGCCTTAAAGATTCAAACAATCTAGTCTTTTTTATTCTGGTCTGAGAAACTATCTCACATTATGTGCTAATTAATGTTTCACTTTTTTCTGCTTTCTTTTGTTTTTCTCATATCTAGATTGTGTGTGAGTGAATATGTGTATAATTTCCAGTTTTGTCCTGGATTAATTCTGGAGAATTTAATCTTATTTTCTAATGATCTCTTTGTTTTTTTCCTGGATTCAATCTCCTGATTATTGTTGCTTTTTAGATTCCTGTGTGCTTTATCCATAGGTAAATTTTCCTAATATCAGATCATTAAATCTTATAAATGCCTTTCATAGATTCTATGTTATAAACACACATGAGAGATTTCTAATATCCTATTTTGTAGCTCATTCCCATGTTTATTGGAATACTCTGATTTATAGAGGAATATTTTCTCTGATTTCTCAAATTGGTCTTTTTATTTTCAATTGCTGTATCTTACCTTATATTTAATGATGTTTTGGCTTGCTCACTACAGAGAGAGCTTTAGGCTTATTCCTAAGGGGAGTTGAGAAGGGACTGGTGATGGATTGTATGGAAGTTTTTAAGTCTCCCAAGCTCAGACAAAGTGAGAAGGGGTGAATATTGATTTACCCTAGTTTAAACTTGCTGGATCATAGGTATAATAGCCTGGGCAGAATAGCATGGGGCTGATGACTAGGGACAGTTTTTGCAGGAAGATTTAATATAGATATCTTTTTTCCCTCTAAGTTATTGTGCCAAATGAAAATTAGTAAACATTCTTTAATTGCTCCCTCTAAGTTGAGGCAATGGCTTCTAGGATGTTTCCCCATTCCAGGGAAAAGTCAAGCGCAAGAACTCCCTTAAGGTCCCCACTCTGTGTGCACTTTAACACTTACATTTCCCAGAGCTGCTGTTACCTTTAATATTTATTCTCCCAAACCCTGCCCCAGGGTCCTCTAATCAGCTATGCACCCACTAACCTGTTAAGGATGTTTGCATGGTTCAACCAGCATTTTTCCTTTTATTTATTTGGCAAGCTGGTCCTTTTTATCCAGTGAATATCTTTCTCATGTACTACCTTCAGCAGAAGCATGGTGCCCTCCCCTAGTTTTAATACAGGTACACATTGCGCCTTCTTTTTTTAGATTCCTTGGTCACATGCCTATGTTGTTCAAGCTACCATCTCTACCCAGAAGTCCTATTGCTTACTTTTTGAAGTACGTACGTCAGTAGTCTGGTTTGCATATCTTTGACTGGGTGGAAGGTTGGCATTGCTGTTCTGCAACTCACATTCCAAAGATAGTGCTCCCAACTCACCCTTTATTACATGAATAATTAACTGTTGATCCAAACCGGGTATCTGTGTTTATATGCACCATGCCATTGAAGGGTTCTGGAGGTTTTCCACATGATTTTCCTACAGAAAAGAAGCAGAATTCGGGATGAGGTGTACAGTTCAATTTACATTTGATTTTAAATTCAGACTGGAGTGTAGCATACTGAACAGCCTGTATACTTCTGATTGTTCTACAGAATTGACCACTTTGAGAAAACTCACCATACAAGTAGCTATAGGGCACCTGCTTTTAAAAAGACCAATGAGCATCACCCAATAAAGGTCATTTGTGGTTAAATAATCCCATCAAATCACCCAATAAAGGTCATTTGTGGTTTTCCATCCCATCAGCCTAAATCAAAGGCCTTAAATTTGGGATTTTCCTCCTATCTTAGTTAGCCAAGCGCAATTCACTGTGACCCACATAATTTTCTTGTGCCCCTGTTTTATTCATTTCATGGTTTTAGCCACCAAGGGTATCCCCAGTGAATGGAAAATTTTCCTCCAATTCCTCTTGTGAGAGCCTTTCCTATGAAATGAATATCTAGTCAAGGTGTAGAAATGCAAGGCAATAAGAAGGGATGACTTACAAGTCCACCCTCCATTTAAATACCTTGGGCAAACTTAGATGTCTCACCTTCAAAATTTGAACAAATTAAATCAGATCTCACAGATTCTTTGATATACATGAATTGGCTCCCAGGAAGGGGTTACTCATATCTCTAAATATCTTGACACTTGACAAGACCAAGTTTTCTAAGCAGGTGATAGAGAACATATTTTCAAAATACCCAAGGAAGCATTCATAATTCAAAGATGTCCCAACTGGAAACTCATACTCATCAGTCAGGGTTGTAGGCGTTGTAAATGGAAACTGTTTAGGGGCTTTACAATACTTGAAGACCAAAACCACAGAAATATCAAAGTGAGCAGAGAGACTTCCACCCTATCTCCTCTTTCTCTCCAACTGAGCTGATAGATGGGATCACAGAAACACAGACATAATAATGGCAAAAGACTTTCTTCCCCTAAGGTAACCCCTGAAGTTACCTTAGGATGGTGCTCTACAATAGCATCTACCCATCAGGAAATTTTTACTGTTTGGAAGACTATTCACCTTTTTGGCCTTTCTGTTCAAAGCAAGATTTTTAGCCAATAGTTTCACGTGCCAGGCCTCCTATCAGGGTGCCTTTATCTAGAGTTAAGTTAACCATTACATCCTCATTTACTGGTGTTAACATACTCATGTATATTAAGACATATTTACTGTCTCTTTTCACTTATTCCTCCCTACCTCAGTCTCAGGATGCCTACCATAAGCTGCCTCTCTGGTACTAAATAGCAGCCACCACTTGTAGTGGGGTGAATGATGTCCCCCAAAAGATACAACCATCTAAAACATTAGAATGGGAACTCATTTGGAATAAGGGTCATTTCAGATACAATTAAGGTAATGATCTTGGATGAATTATCCTGGATTACCAGAGTGAACCCTAACTCCAGTGACTGCTGCTGTCCTTTTTTTTTTTGGCCTTTATTTTTTTATTGGAGGATAATTGCTTTACAATGTTGTGTTAGTTTCTGATGTACAACAAAATGAATCAGCTATATGTATACATATATCCCCTTCCTCTTGCACCTCCCTCCCACCCCCCCATCCCACCCATCTAGAGCATCACAGAGCACCTCATTCCACCTCATCACAGAGCACCAAGCTGAGCTCCCTGTGCTTTTAAGAGAGAGGAAGTGGAGATTTGAGACACAGAGATACTGGGGAGAAGGCCATGTGAAGACAGAGGCAGGGATTTAAGTGATGTGTCCACAAGCCAAGTAATGCTAGGAGCCACCAGAAGCTGCAAGAAGGACCCTCCTTTTAGAGCCATAGGAGAGAGTGCAGCCCTGCGAACACCTTGATTTCAGACTTCCAACCCCTAGACCTGTGAGAGAACTAATTTCTGTTGTTTTAAGCTACCTAGTTCATGGTTTATGGCAGCCCTAGGATACTAATAGACCACTCTTCTCATTCTGATGCAGACATTCAAGGACAAGGACAAAACAGACTAAGTCATTCAGTAGCTTCCTCTAAGAAGCTAGGTCTTCTTTATGAGAGGGTATACTGTGTGCTGCATAATTTGAAATAGAGTCTGAACTCAACTATCTCCTCTTTGGTGGAGACTGCTTCTATTTGCCCATTCAATAAGCCTGGCTGGGGACCTAGGCATCTGCATTTAAAGAAATCTCACTGGATTCTGATATATACCACCCAGTTGGAGGGTGAGGAAGATCAAGGAAAGGTTAAATGCCTCTCATCATGTGTAGCCTTTTCTCACTGGATTGCTCTTCTATCTCAGGGCTCCCCTGCCAATGATGCGGTATTCCAAGGTTGGTGCCACACCCTCACTCTATCCCAGCTTCCATTCTTCTCTTGCCCCACTCTCCTCACCACTCCACCAGCAAGTAGAATGATTAGCATCTTACCTAGTCAAACATCTTGGCACTGCTGGAAATATCTGTTTTAGCTATGGCATGTAATTTCGACACTTCCACTTATGACAAAGTTAAACTCACAAGAAAACACCACATCTCATTATAGAAATATAAAGGATGTGGTCCAGGTGTTCTGAACCCATTTAGGGTGTATAGGAGTGGGCACTGACCAACAGAACCAGAAAGTTCACAGTGAGGGTCAGGGGTGCTCCAAACCTCATTCCCTTGACTGTCACTTGTGCAGTGGATGGTGCTCTCCCTAAAGAGATTGAAAGTCATCCCTCTGTCTGGGTGGGGGTCACATGTGCAAGATATTTCTTTTCCACAGGAAATGCCTCCCAGAGAAGTTCCTGTGTGGTTCCCATTAAGGAGAGCCAGAGAATTTGGACAAAAGATTTCTAAAAGAGCTAAAAATTACATTAAAATGCTTAAATTTTAATCTGGGTCGATTCCACAATTGTGGGATTCTGTGACTGTGTTGCCAGTTCAACAACAATTAAACTCTTAGGGAGAGTACAAACTACAAAATAAATATATTAGGACACTGCCGAGATGCAGCTAAATGAAGTTACATCAAAATCAATTTTTATTATAAAAGTCTAAAAGGAACTTAAGCATCCTGAACTCTTCAGTAAGTTAAGCCTTCTGGATAATTGAGGCTTAAATAAACAAAAATCTTCTTAACCACATCCATTTAACAAGGAAATCATCCATTAATTCACCAAGAAGGTTTTTTTTTTTTTTTGAGCACCTACTATACAGAAAGTACTATTTTAAGCACAAAATAGATGAGATCTTTTAACATCAAGGATCTTTATCCTAGAGAATTTTTTCCAAATATATTCCAAATATATACATTTACTATTTGTCTATCCATGATTTAATCTTTTCTTGATACCCTGAGGCTGTTATTCTCAAAAGCAAAATGAATGGTTACAGAAATGCTGCCACAGTGAAATGAAACATTCTCCATACTCCAGTGCATGCTCCAAAGGCTCAGAAATGTTTTGACTTTTGAGATACTTATAGGTTTTACAGTTTGTTTTTCTCATTGAAGAGACACACATTTCTTCTTTTGAGCGTTATCTTTTGAGAGATGCTCCTTTCCCCTTCTGATTTGATCTGTATTTAGGAAGAGGATACTGCAGCTTGAAAGAAGTATGGATAAACTAACTATTCAAAGGGTGGAATAGCTTAACGAATGTTTACACTCTATTAAGTGATTTTAGGTATATCCTTGAGTTCATGGGAATAATTTTCTTTCTTTCTTTCATGTTTCTTAATTACATTAAGATTTTCAAATAGCCGACTTTCAAACATGAAAGATGTAACTATGGTTTCATTATATAAATCAGTACAATATGTTCAAATAACATTAAAGCAAAGTATTCATTTGAAAAAATAAATATATATCTTTCAGTCATTACAATCAGAAGATGAAGCAACATCCTGGTGATTTAGTGAAGAAATAAATATACAGATTGGGTATATTAGTAGTGTTTCTCTATTTAACAGGTTACATTTCTGTCATTAAAAAAGAAAAAGCTCCCTAATCCCACTTCCCTTTGCAGCTGTAGTCCCTTTTCTCTACCCCCTTTACATTAGAAGTCCTCTAAGATGTTGTCTATGGTCTGCCCTTCCTCCCTTTCATTCTCCCTTGAACTCATTCCAATCGGGCATTTGCCCCCACAACTCTACTGAACTGCTTTTATCGAGGTCATTCATTACCTCCAAGTCGCTAAACCCAATGATAATTTTCTGTCCTCATCTTATTTGACCTCTCTGAAGAATATAATGCAGTTTCTGAGTCTCATCTCCTTAAACAAAGTTCTCCACTTGTCTTCCAAGATACCTCATCCTCCTGATTTTTCTCTCAACGCACTGGCTGTTTCTTCTTCATCTCCTTTTCTGATTCCTTCTAATCTTTCCAACATCTTAATGTTGAATTTACAAGGCTCAGACCACGCATCTATTCTCTGGTCCCATTCACTCTCTGGGTGATCTCATTTAATCTCTATTTTAAACTCTATATCTAAACCATCAGCAAATCCTGTCATTTCTACCTTCAGAATATATCCAGAATTTGAATACTGTTTATCACCTCTCTCAGTGTTAACCTGGGCCAACATCTCTGGTTAGATTTTTGCAATAGACTCCCAGCTTGTATCCTCAGCTCTACCCTCAGCTTTTCTTGGCTACAGGTATCTTTTGGGCCTTCAGTTGCTTTCTCAATTGAGAGTGCTGATACCACTGCTACCTCATTTCCTGACAACACTGGCTGTCTCAGCTCCCCCAAGGGTGAGATGGGCTTCTGCACAGCCTCTGCTGTACCACTGCAGTGGAGGTCACAGTAGTTTTAAATCGAAGCCAACGTGACTGGATCCATGTCCACTCTGGCTCTTTCTATCACTTCCTGGCTTAGGTGGAGTACCAGGCAACAGGTCATGGGCTCTAGTGTCCCCAGAGTTTGATCAGGGAGAGAAATAATACAACATGAAATCCAAGGACTTAATAGCCTTGGAATAAACAGAAGATGAGAGACAGGAAAGACCGAGCAGATAAGTCGTTTGTTCTTTCTCTTCTAATGGTCAGTTCTGGTTCCACAGAATCTCTCTGGAGATGTCCTATACGGCCAAACAACGAGCCGTCTTTCTTGTGAAGCTTATGGCCACTTCAATAACACAGTCTCTTTTATTTATCTGCTTTTCTTTCCTCTCCACCTCCCTTTTTGTTTTCCTTCACTCTTGCTGCCCTGGGACTATACCCTCCTGTAGAGCATTATAACTCAAGCTTTGTCTCTGGCACTGTTTTTTGGGGAATCTCAATCTAAGAGATACCCTTTCAACTCAGCTCTCTCTAGAGTAGCCAGAGTGAAATCATTAAAAATAAGTTAGATCATGTTACTTTTCTACTCATAATACTCCAATGGCTTTTCATCTTGCTTAGAGTGAAAACTTAAATTCTTACAGAGTATAGAGTTACTCTCTTTTATTGTTTCTGTATACTTCTGTATTTGCTCACTGAACATCAGCCATATTGGCTTCTGAGAAATGTCAGGAGCAGGCTTTTCAAAGAAAATGCCAGGAACACTTCTGCCTTGGACCTTTGTAGTTTCTGCTCCATCTGCATGGAAAGTTCTTCCTCTATCTTTGCACATTGGTAATCAATCAATTTCCATCAATGCTCAAATGTTATTTTCTCTTTTTCTTCCTTAATCATTTTATTTTAAATGGAAACAATTTTTTTCTGGAATTCCTTTTTCCCCTTTACACAACTATTTTATGCATTACCCTGTTTTTTTCTTAATAACACTTAGTATTATTTGAAATTGTCTATTTATGTGTTTGCTTGTTTACTTGTTATATATTTATTTTTTTGCCTTTCTCCCTGCACAAGAATATAAACAACATTGGAGCAGGGACCTAGTCTGTCTTGTTTACAGGCATATTCCTAGTATCTAGAAGACTGGTTGGCACATAGTAGTTACTCAAAAAAAATCTATTGAAAGAATGTGTATATGATGGATGGATGATTGAAGAAAGGATAAAAAATGCTGAAGTGTGACGATCATTTTTAAGAAGGAAAAAGGGAAAATTTGACAACGCTTCAGGCCATAAACTTCTCCCCATCTGTGAAGCATTTCTTCCCATTTATAGCACATAGTATGTTTATAAATATTTATAGAATGACACCCAAAGCCCATGATGTTCAGGTTTATTTCCTTAAAAAACATTCTTTGTAACTATTTCAACAATAAATATTTCTATCAAAAACAAAATAAACAGAGGGGAAGACATTAGATAATTTCATGTGGTAAAATGCAATAAGAAAATGAAAAAAACAAGGAGAAAGATGCAGACCTGAACAGATATTCTTTCTACTTACGTTCACACACAGGAACACTGTTATTCCAAAGGCTTTTCGTTCCAACCAAGATACAGTAACTGGCTGAACTTCCCTTTAACTGGAACCTAAGGAACAAAGCAGTAGTGACTGGATGAGCACACCATTTCTCTCTTCCATCCACTGACAGATCTCAGCTACTTCCCTTCTGCTAAAACACAATTTAATTCCTAAGTTAAATACCAGGTGAAAGAAAAAGCTCAGCCCATTTTGTTTCTCAGCTGATAGAGGCTCAGAAACCAAAACATTTAAAAACATTGTTGCTTCCAGTGAGGACAAAGCAATAACACCTGTCAAAGCTCAGTAATCAGACTTGCCTGAACTAAAGAATGTACAAAAAACATAGACAGGCATTTCCTTAGTCTGGTCCTGGACCTTCAGGAGACCATCTTACCCTGACTGCTCTCTGACAAGCCCCCTTTTGTCATTAGGAGAAATTTTGTCCTCTAATGCAAAGTGTGGCATTTTCCTCTTTTAGTAGACCAGGAGGAAAACAACTCCCGATTTAAGCAAATCAGAGAACATGAGGAAAGATATCAGAGACTGTTCCTTTTGCCAATACATTTGGAATGTTCCTGAATGAGACTTCTGACATATCTGGATTACTGAAGAGTAAAGCCAAATTATCTAGGAAAAAGAAGAAACGGTGAGGAGAGAGGATTCCTTGGAGAACAATCATCCTAAAACATCTGGTTTATTGTCAGACCAGTGGCTCCTGAATTGCCTCTGGGTCTTTATTGGGTGACTGGTAATTGATGCTTGTCAAGAGTCCTTGGAATATACTGAGAACAGCTGCTCTATTGTCCATGCTTTTTACCTGCCAGTGGTGTTGGAACATAATATCAAGATCATTTAGGTTCACACAAAGAGTTAATGATGTTACTTGAAATATGAACAGCAGTCTTCATGCTCTTTCAACACAGCCTAATACTAATTAGATGATATGTAATTATTATAGATTAAAAATACTTCTGCTTACTCTTTCATTCCTATTCCAAATGCCACTAATGATTGGTTTAAAAATTTCCTGACACAATCCTTGCATGTCATCTGTCTTATAAATAACTTTCTTTCATATATATGTACATATATATATATATCGAACTTCTTAACCTCTGGAATATTTATCTCTTCATGCCTACAAATTACTATTTATCCAAACACTTAATGTTCCACCTAAATATTCATGTTCTATTGTTATGTTTCTGCTGTTCAGTATATTTACCACTTTTCCTTTTTAAGCATCTGTTCATGGTCCATCTGGTTCTTACCATACTTCCCAATCACTGTTTGAGATATTAGTCTCTTTTAGTACTTTTTCTCCATTAGTCAGCCCCCTTTTTGGATAAAACCCAGGGCATCAGCATATCAACATCCGGCAATATGGCCCTGGTCTCTTTTGCAGTTCACACTCACCCCTCATCACAAATGAAGGACACTTTTGCCCCAAGGTGGAAATTAAGTGGAAAGAGCACATGTCCATTAGGAAGTTGGTCCAGGAAGTCAGCACATGATTTCACTAGGAAAAAAAAACCAAGAGTAAGACTGCCATGTAAGGGACAAAGAGATTGATCTGCAAACCAGAAGAGAGTATAGGCACCTGCACATCTGGGAGCTTCCGGGCTCCAGTCTCCCTGGGGCGTACAGTGCAGAGAAGCAGCCCCTCTGAGATCATAGCTGGGCTCACAGCTGTAGAACACTTCCTGCCCAGAGGAAAAGTTGTTCTTGTGGCTTGGAGTGTGTTTACCATGTAGGACTTCTGGAGGTGGCTGACATACTGGGTAAAGAACAGTAAAGTACCTGTCAGTTATAGGGAAATACCTTTTGCTAAATTCTAACCCTTCCAAGGAGTTAGAGAATCATAATTAAGGGGGTACAGGTATAACAAAGGAAGTCAAATGATACTCCAATCCCCTTGTTTTACTAATGTGGAAGTTAAGGATAGGGAAGACATGTAGCCAAAAACCTCACAGCTAGTAAGAGGTAGAGAATTAGAACCCAGTCCTTCCCAGCACAAGTTCTAAAATACATTCATTAGTCCACCAGGCACGGTGTCTCTTCTTCCACTGCTGGCTCTCTAGTATAGAGTCACTAGTACTGGTGGGCTACCCCGCTCACATATTTGCTAGAAAGGCAATAAAATTTACAGCCTCATCTTTCAGGTAATGAGAAGGTTACCTGAGCCTAAACTTGTAACAGGTTTCCCCTTATCTGTTTTTTTCACACTTCTATGATCAAAGTGTAGTAATAATCCATACTGTATCTGTTTGTCCTCCCAGCTGCCCTCTCATTGGTTGTACAAGGCTGATATGGGTTGGTGGAAAAACTGTAAGCTCCCTCTCTGTCCCTAGTATCAACCACAATATTTACCAATCCACTTCTACAGTCCTTCTTATGCCAGCTATTGTGGCATAAGAAGACAAGACCAGCCATTGAGAACAAAATCCCCTAAATAAGCCAGTCCTTGTAATGAGAGGACATATTTTTTAGAGAATATTCAACTCAAGGTGTGGCTGCCTCCATTCACAGTCCTTTTGGTGTGTGCTAGGGGCATCAGAACTCATTTGAACTTCAACTTAACCTGTATCTAACTAAAGATGAACGAAAAATCTGTTTGGCTTTGAGCAAGTTACTCGCACTTTCAATTTCAGATTTCTAATGATAAAATGTAGGAGGTGGACCAAAACAAACTCTAAAGTCTTTGTCACTATTCTGAGGCTATGATATCTTTCTTCATAAGCCAGTTTCTTTCTGTGATAGATGCTGATAAAAGTATGTCAAGAACCAGAGCATTCAGCTTTAGGGGCTGACACACTGCATTCTATTCCTGGGTATGCCACTTAGTAGCACATAATTTAGACAACTTATTTAACCTCTGAAAGACCAAGCTAACTTCACTGTCTTATGGATATAAGGATAGCACTACTTCAAAGGAGTGTTGTAAAGAGTAGACAAGATTATTATACAGCTGACCAGAAAGTCCACATCATTCTTGAATACAACTGAGAGATATTGGAGCTGGTAGTTTGCCTTGAGAATTCCTCAGTATGAGAGTCCCAAATGTCTCCTTCCTTGAATAATTAAACTCTTGCTTCTCAAAATGAAGGCACTTACACACAAGTGCAAAGACACATTTTCTTAATTTTGTGCTTCCTCGCCCCAAATTTACTCACACTGCTCACCACACATCCTCCCCCCAGAACCGACACTAAACTCTTGATCCTCCTACAACTCACATCATTTGTAGGCCCCTTCAAACCCTCAGTCAGACTCACCCCTAGAGCAGCTGGGCAACTCCGGCCCCCACTTGTTTTGGGCCTGGCATTCAACAGTGGAGGGTCCTTTCATGGCAAAGCCGGGCTGACACCTAAACCTCACGCTTTCACGTAAAGAAAATAAGCTTTTGTTCTCAGACATCCTTATTCCATTTTCAATGACTGGAGGTGTGCATTTATTAGGTGTAATGCACTGAGGGGGAGGGCCACTCCAGATGCCAACTTGATTGTCTTCACTGGTGCAATATATTGACGGCTCACCCACGAGATCAAACAGCTTCTTTCTTCTCTCTCCAAGATTGCAGCGATAGGTCACCACTGTTCCGTATTGAAAGTATTCTCTGTTGGTGCTAATGAAATCTCCATTGGCGATAGCTGGGGGTGGCCCACAACGAATGCCTGGGAAAAGGGACAGCAAGTTAAAACCTCAGTTTCTTAAAGTTATATTCAATTATGAATTTTGGTAACAAGTTTAAAAAATGATCAAAATGTCACTATTCAGAACACTTCTGCTCTTGTCTAATGTTTGCTAATGTACAGACATGTTTTTACATGATCGCAGATTAGATAGCCACAATATTATGACCTCTGCTCTTCTCAATTAATGCTATTTCAGTAAATGTATCCATATATTATTATAGTCCACATACTTCTCATTTTAAGTGAGAATTTATATGTTATTTAACTATTTTTAATTCAATTCTTTCTCTGTAGAGGGCATTTGGATTTATTCTATTGGTTATTAATATGGTATAGCATACAATATAGTCTATCAAATAAATAAAAACCAAAAGCTCTGGTACAACTAATAAAAAATAAACAAATATACAATATTACACACAACAAACATAACAATCGCAGATTCAGAAGTAATAAAAATAGCTGAATATGTGTCTACTCTATGCTAATAATCTTGAAAATGAGGATGTTCGAAATAAAAATATACTTTGCCAATACTGACTCAAGAAAAGGTAGCATATAGAAGAAGTGGAAAAAAAAATATCA
This sequence comes from Balaenoptera musculus, assembly GCF_009873245.2. Taxonomy (NCBI): domain Eukaryota; kingdom Metazoa; phylum Chordata; class Mammalia; order Artiodactyla; family Balaenopteridae; genus Balaenoptera; species Balaenoptera musculus. The sequence goes on from NC_045785.1 coordinate 149,724,499, forward strand.
AAAACAATACTGCTAAAAAGGTATGAAGCACAGGTAATTTTATCGACAAATTTAATCTAATATGCAAGTAACAGATAATTCCTAGGCAGTTTAAATCATTCCTGAGCATATAAAATATTTATATCATTTTTGGCATGAATATCAAAGTAGACACTTATTTATTTATTTATTTATTTTTGCTTAAGAAAATATTTAAGAAGATGCCTATTTATTGTAGAAAATATATAAAATATAAATAAATATCACCTTTAAGCCCATTATCTAGAAGGAATCACTATTAACTATTTAATGTGCAATCTTTAATACACACACACACATTTTTTTTCTAAAATATCTTTGTTGCCTAAGTAATATTTCAGAGTACAAACATACTAACTGATTCCATTTGAAAGTGTTCCCTCTCTTGTCTAATGTATTCTGGCATATTTTAAACTTTTTTTTAGAACACATTCCGTGTACCTTTATTAGATTATTATTTATTAGATTATTTAGTAGATTATTTCCAGAACACTGTTTGGAAATATGCACAATATTTAGATTCTTTTGACTTTTTCACTATCATAAAATAATAATATAGGTAACATCTGTACACCAATCCTCGCAAAAACCCATGGTGACTTTTTAAAATCATGAACTGTAGAATTTCTGGATTAAAGGCTTGCGTACAGTTAAGGTTTTTGATACATACTGTGTACTGGCCTGTTAGAAAATTCGTTACCACTTATCCTACTACCAGTTGAGTTAGAGAGTGTTTTTTTCTTTTTTTTTTTTTTTTAACATCTTTATTGGAGTATATTTGCTTTACATTGTTGTGTTAGTTGCTGCTGTATAACAAAGTGAATCAGCTATACGTATACATATATCCCCATATCCCCTCCCTCTTGCATCTCCCTCCAACCCTCCCTATCCCACCCCTCTAGGTGGTCACAAAGTACTGAGCTGATTTTTTTTACATTATCACCAAACCCAGGGTTATATCTTTATGTTCTTTTTTAATTTGCAACTGCTCCTTTCTCTGTGCCCTGAAGTGTAGAACGTTCATATTCCAAACAACTCATGGGAAAGATGGCATGTCACTGTTCAGACAAAGAATAAGAGAGCAGGGAGGGCCCACGGCTTGAACAGATGACCTGGTATTAAGAGTTGACAGAGAGGAAGGAAGGCACTTTCACTAACCTTGTATTCATTTACTTCACTAAAGAGAACAGTCTTCAAACTGGAAGGTGTTCAACCAACAAAAGAAGAATTCGGGTGCTCTTCTAAATGAGTTCAAAACTATTGTTTAAAATAAATTATACCCTAGGATAAGGAAAAATCAGGAGGAACTAGAAGCTTGGAACATTGTGAGCACCTTTAAGGGTAGGAGTGTTTTCTTCAAATATCAGAAGGATACTATTGCCAAAAGGGATGAAATTTATTCTTTGTAATTCTAGGGGCCAACTCTAGGATTGAGCATGGAATAAATGGGGCTAGAGATTTCAACTCACGTTCACAAATTGGTGGTTCTGAATCCCAAAAGACAGTATTGCCTGAGATAATACATTCAGCAGCTGAGTGACCAATGAGTTGATACCTGAAACCAAAAATGAAAAATAAGCCTGCTGTACACATCCCATCAACTTCCTCAGCATGCATACATGCATGGCAAATCTGAAAGGCTACAATCTGAAAGAAGTTCAAGGACTAGCCTAAACTCCACCTATTTTATCTGGCTTTTCTTATTTCTCTTTTTCTATCCTCTCACTGTTGAAAGGAATATTTCCTCTCTAATTCCTCATGGCTCACTCTGCTTCTTAATTTCTTGGTTTCATTTTGGATTGTACCCAGTACCTAAATAAAACAATACTTTTGTAGACCTGCCTGAAAATTTTCTTCTTAAAATCTGTTTTTTCTTATATTATTATTGTTACTTAATTTTCTTTTTGCATTTTCCTGATATACATAAATATACATATTGTATATTAACACTGCTATGTCATTTTAGTTTAGGCATGTTTCTTGTAAATACAACAAGATTTGTGATGCTTTTCATCCTATTTGGAAACTTCTCTTTCTCAACAGGGATATTAAACCATTCAAATTTACTGAACTAAATGGTATGGTTGATCTTGCTTTTGTCATCACTTCATAATGTTCCTTCATAATGTTCAATGGTAAGCACATAGCAGTGAATACAACAGATCTGCCCCAAATATAAGGGGGTTTATTTCTGGTGAATGAGATGGATACAGTCCATGCTATTGCTTTTTCTTCCCTCTCATTTGCTACATGAACCAGATAGGTGAACCTCTTTTAGATGCTCTAATAATTTGGAAGCTAAATAACTGATTTTTGTTCCTTCGAAATTTCATTTCATGTGTTACATATTGGGTTGGCCAAAACGTTCGTTCGGGGTTTTCCGCTACATCCTATGGAAAAACCTAAGCGAACTTTTTGGCCAACCCAATACATACACAACACAGGTATTCAAACCTATTTTCTCAATTTTGGTGTCAAAATATATACAGTCTACCCATCTCCTATGTAATAAAAGTCTAGATTATGGTTTTTTTTTTGCTTTCTTCCATTTTCTAGTTTTATGGATATATTTTATGACTTCTGAAATTGTTATTAGAGTATGATTACATTGTCAAGTTTCACTTTTTAACAATTAGTTCTGTCATTGTATTAAGTTTTATAACTTTGTTGAAAATATTTGAACTTTTTAAAATTTGTTTTTCTTTTGTTTGATTTTTGGCAATTTTCTACCTCACCAGAATTTATCATTATCCTTTAAGAAAATACTTATGGATTGCCTGAGTTTATCTTTTTCCTTCTCCCAGGAAGTATGCTTCCTGCAAAGTACACAGGTGTGATTTTTAGGTCCTTGCTTATCCTTTACTGTACATCTGTAGCCTCTAGATGTGAATACTAGCTTAGCTCATTAGAAACTCCATCTTCTGCAATTTAGTGATGTGAAGGATCAATGTGATATCAATACAAATTAATTTCTTTCACAGCTATTATAGTTTATTAATTTCCTTTCTGCATTCTTGAGGTTTTTTTCATAATCCCTGAAATACAGATAATTCCCTAGTGATGGCTAAATATGGGCTTATTGTTTTCCCTTCTGGAATTTTTGTTACATGTAATTTGAATCCCAGTACTCGTTTATACATATCTTCTCTTTTCTCTTCTTCTTCATCCTTTTCCACTTAATTCTGGGAGAATTTGATTAATTTGTCTTCTTACCCTCTGCTTTAATTTTCTACAATATTCAGTGTGTTTATCACAGAATTTTTCTTTAGTTTGACAACTGTGCTTTTCATTCATATGCAAACATTCTCTATTTCCTAACTAGTTTCACAGAAACAGCGTGCAACTGAATCTTGTTAAAAACGTAAACAGGAGATTTTTCTAAAAGTTTCTCTTATTTCTTGGAAGTAACTCTATTTTGTAAGAGGACATGTCTTCTGATTTTTCAGATTGCTCTTTTTACATAAATTTCCTGTAACATATCATAAGCTCAATGGTTTTCTACTTTATGCCATTGAGAGGTTCACTCTTATTCCATAATACAATATAAAGAGGGTACAGACAGAGAATTTATAGATTGTACTTAAAAATGCTCGGAGAAAGACAGAAGTGTTTAGATTTACTCTAATTTCACTTTGTCAGATTGTAGGTACTATGATCTGTAAGGCCTTGGTTAGCAAATATGCTGAAGGCCACAAGTTCCTTTTCAGTGTTTATCATGGCAGTGCAAATTTAGCCCATATTCTCTAACTGGTTCAGCTGCTCCCACTGGGAGTGAGGTTGAGACTGAGCAAGGTTAAGCACCAAAAGTGTGACTGCTGCCCAGTAAACACTTTATATCTGACATTTTCACAGGGGATTCTATTATGGGTTGAACAGTGTTCCCCAAAAAGTATGTCAAAGCCCTAGCCCCCAATCCCCATGAATGTGACCTTATTTGGAAATAGGGCCTTTGCAGATATAATCATGTTAAGATGAGGTCATTAGGGTGGGCCCTAATCCAATATGACTGGAGTCCTTATAAAAAGAGAGAACTTTGGACATAGACCCACACAGAGAGGAGAGTGCCATGTGAAGACACAGACACAGAGTGAAGATGGCTATGGAAGACAGAGGCAAAAACGGGAGTGATGCGCCACACGCCAAGGAGGCCCTGAGGTTACCATAATCTGGAAGAGGCAAGGAGGGCTCCTCCCTCAGAGGCTTTGGAGGGAACATGTCCTGCTGACACCTTGATTTTGGACCTCTAACCTTCAGAACCTTGAGAGAATAAATTTTTGTTGCTGTTCTGAGATACTCAGTTTGTCCTACTTTGTTATGGCAGCCCTAGCAAACGAATAGTGCAGTTACCTTATAAGATCTGCTTTCTACACAGTGGCTCAGCGGCCTTCCCTTTCTTTCAGCAATGTCTGCTCTGGGCAAGGGCTGTTTGTATGGTTTGACTATGCCCTCCCCCAATCTTCTTCCTTTCTACCCAGTGAATACCTCACTTTTCTTGTATGTACTGCCCTGGTTTCCAGCAAGGAGACAGATTTCCCCTCAAATCTTATCATACCTTTGTCCATTTCAATTAGGAGTTAAACACCTATGTTCAAGCTTCTTGAGAACAGATGGTAATAGCCTAGTCCTCTTTTCCAAGATATGACCAGAAGGTAGTATCGCTGTCCTGGAACTCTTGAACCAAGAGATGTTCCTGCCTACTCACCCTCTATTACAAGAAAAATTGATTCTGGATCCAAACTGGGTGTCTGTATCTATGTGCACCACACCATTCACAGGATCTGGAGGAGTTTTACATGATTTACCTTGGGAAAGAAAGAGAATTTTGGAGCCAGGAAGAGTAATTTGAACTTTTGTTAGTGTATAACAAGTTAGTCCCCACCTGACTGTAGCTTTCTGAAGAGCATATGCAATTCTGATGGTTCTACAGAGTTTGCCACCTTGAGGAACCTCACCAGACTGCCTCAGGATCAGCCACCCACTAAGCACCACATTCAAAGAGACCTCCCCTCTAAATCTCTCCTATCTTTGTCTCAAATCTCTTATCAAAATATAAAGGTCATTTGTGGCCTTATATCCCACCAGTATAAAATTTTTTATTACCTGGTTATTCAGTTTATGTCTCCTTACAAAAGTTTTTCCTGATCTGGAGTAATTCATTATTCACTTCCCCATAAAAAAATGGAGTTCTCCTGAAAATATTCCTTGAAACATTCTCAGGAGATAAGCATTTCAACCAATAATTAGGGATGACCTACAAGACCAACTCTTACCTCCACCTATGTGGACATGTTTCCCAAAGTTTTCTTATCTCTAAAATTTGGAGAAATTA